>NW_027397104.1:5919460-6055350 GCF_003265705.2 Callorhinus ursinus
AAAGAAAAGAAAAGAAAAGAAAAGAAAGAGGAAGGAAGGAAGAAAGAAGGAAAGGAAAGGAAGGAAGAGAGAGAGAGAGAGAGAGAGAGAGAAAGAAAGAAAGAAAGAAAGAAAGAAAAAGAAAAGAAAGAGGAAGGAAGGAAGGAAGAAATAAGGAAAGGAAAGGAAGGAAGAGAGAGAAAGAAGGAAAGGAAGGAAGAGAGAGAGAGAGAAAGAGAAGAAAGAAAAGAAAGAAAGAAAGGAAAGAAAGAAAGAAAGAAAGAAAAGAAAAGAAAAGAAAAGAAAAGAAAGAGGAAGGAAGGGAGGGAGAGAGAGAAAGAAAGAAGGAAAGGAAGGAAGAGAGAGAGAGAGAGAAAGAAAGAAAGAAAGAAAGAAAGAAAAGAAAAGAAAAGAAAAGAAAGAGGAAGGAAGGAAGGAAAAAGAAAGAAAGAAAGAAAGAGGGAAGAACACCTTTCAGAAAGAGGTGGTTTCCAAATGAATGAATTCAACTGCATTGAATATAATATATTCATGTAGTTCCTACTCTAGTGAGATAGGCAAGTAATAAAATATTTTAAAAGTTAGGAACTGGGGATGCCTGGGAGGCTCTGTCAGTTAAACAACTGAGTCTTGATTTTGGCTTAGGTCGTGATCTCAGGGTCCTGAGATTGAGCCCCACAGTTCCATGCTCAGTGGGCAGTCTGCTTGAAGATTCTCTCTCTCCCTGTGCCCCTCCCCCTGCTCGCACACTCATTCTCTCTCTCTAAAATAAATAAATATTTTCCAAAAAGAAAGTTAGAAACTGGATAGTAAGCAGAAAATTACATTGTTATACAGATGGCAGTTAAGGTGAGACCTAAAAGAAAAAATAAAACAAAAGAAAACAAAACTGACCATCTTGAAATCAAGAATATTCTAGAAGCCTTTATATAATGTATTATGTAATAGCCTTTTAAGCTAGTTTTCTGGCAGGGAAACAAGTCAGGTACAAGTAATTTATGGCACATGCATATAAAATATGGTGAGGGTTTAGATATGAGCAAGTATTCTAAGATCTTATTGTTATCTGTGCTTCAATTCTAAAGTATTATTAATACTTTAGTGGGTGTGGCTTTAACATACTCATTATATAATGTAAGAGAATTTTGCCTGCCAGTATTAGAAGTCAATTAGACACTGCTACTCAGAAGGAAAAATCAATAAAAGTACATAATGTCATTTGAGTTACCTTAAATTGCAGAGGCACCTACCCAGACTAGAGATAAGGAAGTGGCTCAGACATTTGGTTTTGTCAATCTGCATTAGAATGAGGTGAAAAATGACAGAAAGAGTCAGATTCAAGATGCACATTGAGAAATCATTCCAAATTGTAATTTCATTGTGAGTTATAGTTGTGATAAAATTCATTGTACAATTTTTAAAATGTCAAAGAGAGTTTAATAGCATTTTGGACTATCAGGTCAGTAAAAATTTCTTTTACAAAATAGCCTCACACTCCCATATTTGTATTGTATGTTGCACATCATTTGAAGATGAATCTATTTAAATGCAAATGTACAGTCACAAAGCAGTGGAACTAAATTATATGCAAACAAAGCTTGTTGAAGAAATTGAGTAGTTAAGCATTTTTTCAATCAAATTTAAAGGCAGATTTGTTTCTTTTCAAAAAACACTCCTTAGTAAAGTTTAAACATGCCTTTTCCAGAATTGTTATTGAATTACACTGTCCAATATGCCTATAGCAATACAGCCATATTTTGAACAAGTTCTCATGCCTTTATCATGTTTTATATTCCAGATTCATTCTGTAACAATAGAAAGACTGTTCTGTTAAATCTTCTTTATTCACATAATTTTTAAAGGATATTAAGTAGTAGAAAGGAAGGAATTTAGGGAACTATTAGATATGCCAATTGGCATAAATAGATATGCCAATTTACAAAGAAGTGCATTGTTTTGCTCAATATGGGGTGTATAGTATAGTAAATGAGATAAAAAATCATGTTTCTGAAAAAAATTAAAGGCAAGGTCAATATTTAGCATTATGAGGAAATAAGGAATATTACGTGAAAAAAAAGAAGCTTTAGTATTATAAGTAATTGAAATAATCTATGCCATATTAAATGAATAAGAATAGTATTATTGTCTTTGAGCCAGCCAGGTTAGGGAAGATATTTGATAAAGTCTAGTGCCCTTAAAAAAATAATATTGGCCAATTAGGTAAAATTAAGCTGTCTCTGAATTAAAATATACAGATCTTTCTCAAGATCAATAAGGTTACATTCCAGTAAACCCATCGTAAGTTGGAATGTCATTAAGTCAAAAATACATTGGATACACACAACCTACCAAACATCATAGCTTGGCCTAGCTGACCTTAAATGTGTTCAGAACACTTACATTAGCCTAGAGTTGGGTAAAATCATCTAACACAGAGCATGTTTTATAATAAAGTGTTGAATATCTCACATGATTTATGGAATACTGTACTGAAAGTGAAAAATGTCCATCACTGCAAGAGAATATCAGACCACAAATCACTAACCTGAGAAAATATGAAAATTCAAAATTTGAAGTATGTGCCCTTGCACCATAGTAAAGTCAAAAAATCATAATTTAAACCATTGTAAGTGGGGGATTGTCCATACTACATAAAAACTTAGGAAATAGCTGAACAAAAAATTAATAGTGATGACTAATATATATTATGAAGTGTGTACAACTGGAAAATTTATAGGAAAATTTCACCTGTGAACACAATTTTTTTAATAGATGTAGGCTATTCAGGCTAATAATTCCTCCTTGAATGAACCTGGCAGTTGCAATCTTTCAAGGAATCTATCCATTCCATCTTACAAGGAGGAATGGGCACAAGGTTCTTTTAATGCTGTGTAAATATACTTTTAATGCCTTTGGAAACTGCCACAATGTCCCCTCATTTATTTTGGGTACTAGTAACCTGTGTCTTCTCTCTCTCTCCTTAGTACGATTTTTTTTAGCTTTTCCAAATACTAGCTTTTGGTTTCATGTGTTAAATTTTTTTTAATTGTGGTTCTATTTTCAGCGTCATATACTTCTGCTCTTGTCTTTATTTCCCTTTTTCTACTGGCTGTAGGTTTAAATTAGTTTGATTTGTTTTGTTTTGTTGTTGTGTTTAGTTTATTTAGATAGAAGCTTATTCATTTGAGACTTTACCTACTGTCTAATATAAGCATTTAATAGGATACATTTCCCTCTGGTCACTGTTGAAACTCCATTCCATAAATATTGATATGTTTTGTTTTCATTTTCATTTAGTTAAATATAATTTCTCTTACTTAATATGTGATTTCTTCTTTGATCAATATCCTATTCAGAAGTATGTTGTTTAATTTCCAAATATTTAGGGATTTTTTAGATATCTTTCTGTCACAGACATTTCCAATTTAATTTCATATAGTTAATGACATCATATGTTCATTTCAATCTTTTAAATCTATTGAAAGTATTATGGCCTGAAATGTGGTCTATTTTGTCAGATTTCTTTGAGCATTTGAAAATGTGTATTCTGTTATTGTTTGGTGAAATGTTTTAAAATGTCAGGTCAAGATTGTTGGTAAGGTTGTCCGAATTGTCTACATTCCCACTTATTTCTACTTTTTCCATCTATTACTAAAAGAGACCTGTTAAAATATAACTCTGTAATTATTTTTTTCATTTCTCCTTTAGATCTGTCAAGTTTTGCATAAGATTTTTGAAACCCATTTAGTGATTTCACACTTGTTTGGAATTTTTATTAACAGCAAGTACTTGGGTGGGGGGAGAAAAAGGTAAAGAAACCATACAGCTCAATACCCCTTATAACCTTAAGCAATATATCCTTAGCAAAATTTTAGCAAACTGATTCCAACAATATATAAAAAGCCTAACATATCATTGCCAATTTGGATTTATCTTAGTGAAACAAGGCTAGCCTGTAAAAATTAATGTTGTTAACTATATTCTTAGAATAAACACAAAAATATTATCTCAACATATAAATAAAGTGTTGACAAAATTCATTCTCCTTATATTAAACACTTTCAGCAAACCAGGAATAAAAGGGATATCATAACCAGAAGAAGGAAAGCTAGAAAATATCTACTACTACCATTATACTTAATGGGACACTGAAGGTTTTAACCCACAATCTCAAAAAAGCAAGGGTTTCCAATCTCATCACTTTTATTCAACACTGTACTCAAGGTCTTAGACTTCCATAATGCAAGGAAAAAATTTAGGAGACATAGAAATTAGAAATGAAGAAGTCTTTATTTACAGATGGTATTTTTTTCTATGTAGATTGTCTTAAGGAATATAAAAAAGCTACCCAGAGTAATTAGTTTAGCAAGTTCGCAGTATAGAAGGTAAATTAAAAAACGACTGTCCTTTTTTTCAATAACAATGAAAAATTAGGAATTGAAATGAAAGAATCAGTACCATTTATAATAGCATCAAATATATGAAATATTTAGGAATTATTTAAGAGCATACGTATAAGAACTGTACACTGAAAACTCTAACGCTGAGAAAGACATTTAGATACAACATATTCATGAATCAGAAGATTCAATGTTGTTCAGATTCCTTCACAAATTAATCTAAAGTCTGAACACAATCCTCAGCAAATCCTAGCTGGTATCTTTGTTAAAATTAACAAGATAGTGAGGGGGCGGAGCAAGATGGTGGAGGAGTGGGAGATCTGGATTTCATCTGGTCTCAGGAATTCAGCTGAATAGGGATCAAACCATTTTGAACACCTACAAACTCAACAGGAAATCGAAGAGAAGAATAGCAACAACTCTCTGAACAGAAAAGCGACCACTTTCTGGAAGGTAGGACGTGCGGAGAAGTGAATCGGAGGCGATATTCGGGAGGATAGACGGCGGGGGAGGGGGCCTCCGTCGGTTGCTTCTGGCAAGTGATAGAGCCGCGGAGCACAAAATCGGAACTTTTAGAAGTAGGCTCCGCTGAGGGACATCACTCCAATGGCTAAGCTGAGGGTGGAACCCTCACGGGACAGTGTGGTCTCAGGACCCTCGGGGTCACAGGAGGACCGGAGGTGCCTGAGTGTAGCAGAGCTCCCTGGTATCAGAGCAGGGAAGCCGGCTGCACAGATGGAGCCGAGGCGCGGGCTCTCAGCTCGGGGTTGCCATAAACTGTGATCGGTGACAGTCGGGCCACTGCTCCTCCAGCAGGGACCCAACAAGCGGCAGGTCCAGGGAGACTCCCCTTCCTCTCCCAGGAGGAGCGGTGCGGGAGCGCACTGCAGGGATCTGCTGGGTTTGGAGACTCCACACAGGGTCAGGTGCCAGAGATAGAAACGGTCGGTCACAGGCCGGGTGAGCACGGAGTGCGGCCGGAGACCGAGGACACGGGAGTGACTGACTGCTTTTCTCTGGGGGCACACTGAGGAGCGGGACCCTGAGATCTCGGCTCCTCCGGGCGGACATTGGGAGGCCACCATTTTCTCTCTAGTCCTCCAAAGCTGTACCGAGAGCTTGCAGGGAACAAAAGCTCCTGAGAGCAAACCTGAGCAGCTTGCTTAGCCCAGACAAACAAGGGCGGGGAATTCAGCCTCCGGCAAAGACATTTGGGAACCACGGCAACAGGCCCCTCCCCCAGAAGATCAGCACGAACAGCCAGCAAGCCAAGACCAAGTTTACCGATCAAGGAGAACGGGAGAACTCCAGCGCTAGGGAAATACTGCACATAGAATTCATGGCTTTTTTACCATGATTCATTAGTTTTTCAAAGTTAATATTTTTTAGCTGGTTTTTTTTTTTTGAATTTTTCTTTTTCCCTTTTTCAACCAACATCTTATCAATCCCTTTTCTAAAAAAAAATATTTTTTATTTTTCATTTTTAGAGTCATACTTTATCCCTTCATAGTAGTTACCCTTATTTTTGGCATATATATATAAGTTGTTCTCTCTTTAAAATTTTGAGATACAGTTTCTGCTAACAGATCAAAATATACCCTAAATCACTAGTGTACAGCTTTGTTCTGGTCTCCTGCCTGATCACATTCTCTCCCTTTTTTTCTCTTTTCTTTTTTATAAATCTTCTTTCTTTTTTCAAACAACTTCTTATCAATTCCTTTTATAAAATCTTTTATAATTTTCATCTTTACAATCATCTTCCATCCCTTCATTGTATCAACCCTTATTTTGTACATATATAAGTTTTTCTTCCTTTAAAATTTTAGGAGGCACTTTCTTCTAACAGACCAAAATACACCCAAAATCTAGTGTGTGGCACTATTCTATGCATTAGCCTGATCACATTTGATCATATTCTGTTTTTTTTGTTTTGTTCTGTTTTTGTTTGTTTTTATCATTTTCTTTTCCTTTTTGTGTTTTTCTCTTTCTTTTTTCTTTCTTTCCCTTTCTTTTCCCCTGGTTTCAGGTCTCTTCTGATTTGTATAGAGTATATTTGCTGGGGACGTTGTTACCCTGTTAGCATTTTGTTCTCTCATTCATCTATTCTCCTCTGGACAAAATGACAAGACGAAAAAATCACCTCAGCAAAAAGAACAAGAGGTAGTACCGTCTGCCAGGGACCTACGCAATACTGACATTAGTACGATGTCAGACCTAGAGTTCAGAATCATGACTTTAAAGATACTAGCTGGGCTTAAAAAAAGTGTGGCAGTTATTAGAGAAAACCTTTCTGGAGAAATAAAAGAACTAAAAATTAACCAATTCGAAATCAAAAAGGCTACTAATGAGGTGCGATAAAAAATGGGGGCACTAAATGCTAGGACGAATGAGGCAAAAGAGAGAATCAGTGATGTACAAGACCAAATGATGGAAAATAGTCTGAGAAAAAGAGAAACAACTACTGGATCACGAGGGCAGAATTTGAGAGGTAAGCGATATGATAAGACGAAACAACATTAGAATAATTGGAATCCCACCCCCTGGCCAGACTTATCAAAAAGAAAAGAGAAATGACCCAAATCAATAAAATCATGAATGAAAGAGGAGAGATCACAACCAACACCAAAGAAATACAAACAATTATAAGAACAATTATGAGCAACTCTATGCCAGCAAATTAGATAACCTGGAAGAAATGGGTGCATTCCTAGAGATGTATCAACTACCAAAATTGGACCAGGAAAAAATAGAAAACCTGAACAGACCTACAACCGCTAAGGAAATTGAAGCAGTCATCAAAAATCTCCCAACAAACAAAAGCCCAGGGCCAGATGGCTTCCCAGGGGAATTCTATCAGACATTTAAAGAAGAATTAATACCTATTCTCCTGAAACTGTTCCAAAAAATAGAAATGGAAGGAAAACTTCCAAACTCGTTTTATAAGGCCACCATTACCTTGATCCCAAAACCAGACAAAGACCCCATCAAACAGGAGAATTACAGACCAATATCCTTGATGAACATGGCTGCAAAAATTCTCACCAAAATACTAGCCAATAGGATCCAACAGTACATTAAAAGGATTATTCACCATGACCAAGTGGGATTTATCCCTGGGCTGCAAGGCAGGTTCAACATCCACAAATCAATCAACGTGATACGATATATTAACAAAAGAAAGAACAAGAATCATATGATCGTCTCAATAGATGCAGAAAAAGCATTTGACAAAGTACAGCATCCTTTCTTGATCAAAACTCTTCAGAGTATAGGGATAGAGGGGACATACCTCAATATCATAAAAACCATCTATGAAAAACCTACAGCCAATATCATTCTCAATGGGGAAAAGCTGAGAGCTTTTCCCCTAAGGTCAGGAACGCAGCAGGGATGTGCACTATCTCCACTGCTATTCAACATAATATTAGAAGTCCTAGCCAGAGGGGGAGACGAACCATGAGAGATGATGGACTCTGAAAAACAAACTGAGGGTTCTAGAGGGGAGGAGGGTAGGGGGATGGGTTAGACTGGTGATAGGTATTAAAGAGGGCACATTCTGCATGGAGCACTGGGTGTTATGAACAAACAATGAATCATGGAACACTACATCAAAAACTAATGATGTAATATATGGTGATTAACAAAACAATAAAAAAATTTTAAAAAAAAGAAAGAAGTACCATATGATTTCACTCATCTATGGAGTTTAAGAACAAAAGAAAAAAGAGAGGAACCAAGAAACAGACTCTTCTTAACTACAGAGAACAAGTAGATGGTTACGAGGAGAGGTGGGTAGGGGGAGGAGTGAAACAGGTGATGGGGATCAAGGAGGGCACTTGGGATGAGTATTGTATGAAAGTGTGGAATCACTGTATTGTACACCTGAAACTAATATAACACTGTTAACTATATTGGAATTAAAATTAAAAGCTTAATTAAAAAATAAAAATAAATTAAAAAAAAGAAATCCTGGCCACAGCAATCAGACAACAAAAAGAAATCAAAGGTATCCAAATCAGCAAAGAGGAAGTCAAACTCTCACTCTTTGCAGATGATATGATACTTTATGTGGAAAACCCAAAAGACTCCACCCCAAAACTGCTAGAACTCATACAGGAATTCAGTCAAGTAGCAGGATATAAAATCAATGCACAGAAATCAGTGGCATTCCTATACACCAACTACAAGACAGAAGAGAGACAAATCAAGGGGTCGATCCCATTTAGAATGGCACCCAAAACTGTAAGATGCCTAGGAATAAATTTAACCAAAGAGGCAAAGGATCTGTACTCAGAAAACTATAAAATACTCAGGAAAGGAATTGAAGAAGACACAAAGAAATGGAAAAACGTTCCATGCTCATGGACTGGAAGAACAAACATTGTGAAGATGTCAATGCTTCCTAGAACAATCTACACATTCAGTGCAATCCCCATCAAAATACCATCCACTTTTTTCAAAGCAATGGGACAAATAATCCTAAAATTTGTATGGAACCAGAAAAGACCCTGAATAGCCAGAGGAATGTTAAAAAAGAAAAGCAAAGCTGGCGGCATCACAATTCCAGACTTCCAGCTCTATTACAAAGCTGTCATCATCAAGACAGTATGGTACTGGCACAAAAACAGACACATAGATCAATGGAACAGAAGAGAGAGCCCAGAAATGGACCCTCAACTCCATGGTCAACTCATCTTTGACAAAGCAGGAAAGAATGTCCAATGGCAAAAAGACAGTCTCTTCAACAAATGGTGTTGGGAAAATTGGACAGCCACATGCAGAAGAATCAAAATGGACCATTTCCTTATACCACACACAAAAATAGACTCCAAATGATTGAAAGACCTAAACGTGAGACAGGAGTCCATCAAAATCCTGAAGGAGAACACAGGTAGCAACCTCTTCGACCTCAGCCACAGCAACTTCTTCCTAGAAACATCGCCAAAGGCAAGGGAAGCAAGGGCAAGAATGAACTACTGGGATTTCATCAAGATAAAAAGCTTTTGCACAGCAAAAGAAACAGTCCACAAAACCAAAAGACAACCGACAGAATGGGAGAAAATATTTGCAAATGACCTATCAGATAAAGGGCTAGTATCCAAAATCTACAAAGAACTTATCAAACTCAACACCCAAAGAACAAATAATCCAATCAAGAAATGGACAGAGACATGAACAGACATGTTTCCAAAGAAGACATCCAAATGGCCAACAGACACGTGAAAAAGTGCTCAACATCGCTCGGCATCAGGGAAATCCAAATCAAAACCTCGATGAGCTACCACCTCACACCAGTCAGAATGGCTAAAATTAACAAGTCAGGGAACGACAGATGTTGGCGGGGATGTGGAGAAGGGGGAACCCTCCTACACTGTTGGTGGGAATGCAAGCTGGTGCAACCCCTCTGGAAAACAGTATGGAGGTTCCTGAAACAGTTGAAAAAACAGCTACCATATGATCCAGCCATTGCACTACTGGGTATTTACCCCAAAGATACAAATGTAGGGATCCGAAGGGGTACGTGCACCCCAATGTATATAGCAGCAATGTCCACAATAGCCAAACTGTGGAAAGAGCCAAGATGTCCATCGACAGATGAATGGATAAAGAAGAGGTGGTATATATACACAATGGAATATTATGCAGCCATCAAAAGGAATGAGATCTTGCCATTTGCAATGACGTGGATGGAACTGGAGGGTGTTATGCTGAGTGAAATAAGTCAATCAGAGAAAGGCATGTATCATATGACCTCACTGATATGAGGAATTCTTAATCTCAGGAAACACTCTGAGGGTTGTTGGAGTAGTGGGGGGTGGGAGGGAGGGGGTGGCTGGGTGATAGTCACTGGGGAGGGTATGTGCTATGGTGAGTGCTGTGAATTGTGCAAGACTGTTGAATCACAGATCTGTACTTCTGAAACAAATAATGCAATACATGTTAAGAAAAAAAAGAAGAAGATAGCAGGAGGGGAAGAATGAAGGGGAGTAAGCCGGAGAGGGAGACGAACCATGAATGACGATGGACTCTGAAAAACAAACTGAGGGTCCTAGAGGGCATGGGGGTGGGGTGATGGGTTAGCCTGGTGATGGGTATTAAAGAGGGCACGTTCTGCGTGGAGCACTGGGTGTTATGCACAAACAATGAATCATGGAACACTACATCAAAAACTAATGATGTAATGTATGGTAATTAACATAACAGTAAAAAATTTTTAAAAAATTAACAAGATGGTTCAAAAGTTATATGGAAATGCATATAGCCTGGACAATTTAAAAAACAAAAACTTGATATGCTATTTAAGATTTACAATAAATCTACATTAATCAAGATAGTGTGGTGTTGAAAGAATGGAAAAGAACAGGGTCTAGAAATAGCCCCCAGTGTATATAGTCAGTTAATTTTTAACAAAGGTGCAAAGGGAATTCAGTAGAGAAAGGATATTGTTTTCAATATATGGTGCTAGAAAAATTGGACATCTACACATAAAAATTAAGCTTTGGCAGCAGAAACCAATACTAACTTAACATAATCTTAAATGTAAGAGCTAAAACCATAAAATTCCTAGAATATGACATAGGAGGAAATATTTATGACATTTGTTAGACAATGTCTTTGAGATAGGAGGCACAAAATACTCAAGAAGTATAAAAGAAAAAATAACTTTTATTCTCCAGAAGACACTGTAGAGAAAACAAACACAAAGGCAAGGCACAGACTATGAAAAAATATTCAAAATACATATGTCTGGGACACCCGGGTGTCTCAGTCGGCTAAGCAACTGCCTTTGGCTCAGGTCATGATCCCAGGGTCTGCTTCTTCCCCTCCCCCTGCTCGTGCTCTCTCTCTCACTCACTTTCTCTTTTAAATAAAATAAAATCTTTTATAAAAAAAATACCTATGTCTAATAAGGACTTTTCTTCCCTACATATTTAAAGAACTGTTACATCTTAATAGTAAGAAAACAGCCCTATAAAGAAGGGCAAATGATTTGAACAGTGACTTCACACAAGAAAAAAAACTGGATCTCTCATATCTATAGACATTTTAGACAGTTGAAGAGTAGTTTCTTAGAAAGCTAAATGTATACTTATAAAGGAAAACACAGCTTTGCCTTAATTACTTTTTGATCCAACAATCCCATTTCAAGTGAAATGAAAGCATACGTCCACACAAAGATGTAAAGTTTAATATTCAAGGTAACTTTATTTACAATAAATATCCATCAAATGATGAAGAGATTAACATATGTGGCACAGCAATACTCAGCAATAAAAAGGAACAAATTAGCATTAAATACAATAATCACATAAATATTATGGAAAATGAAAGAAGCCAGACACAAGAGACTGCATAATTCTAGAGAATGCATAAGTAAAATGGCAAAAAGTAGATCAGAGGTTGACAGAGCTCTGGGTGGGAGGGATGGAGAGAAGAAAATGTTCTATACCATGATCACATGGCGGTGATTCAACTTATATATTTGTCAAAACTTCCTAAATTTTGCACTTAGCATTTATTCTAAAAATTCATAAGAAAGAGTTCGGATGGGCGTGGTCAATGAAATACAGATAGTAGATTGGGACTATGTAAAAATGTGAGTCCAAATGTTGCCCTTTGGCTGTTGTTGGGGTAGGAAGGAGGGGACTCTGCCTCTCCCGTACTATGAAGATGTAGGAATTTTTTTATGAATAACAGCTATTGAACGCTTTTCAGTTACACAAATACTAGATCACCCATGCTCTGGGACTCAAAGATAAGAACTTAATGTGACAAAAACAGCAAAGCCCTGAACCAATAGGCATTTATGGTAAGTATTGTTGAATACCTTTCTAACAGAGCCATGATTTAGTTTAGATAGTCACCTGCCTGGAAATTGAACTTTTCCTAGTTCTGAGAAAATCATAATTAGACTAATGCCTTGTGATAATCTTACTTCTCCTATCAGTTTCTGGTTTGGTCTTGCCATGGAACCCAGCTATGTCCTGTAAGACTGAGAAAAGATTTACCTAGGAATAGGGAACTTCTGAATAACGGAGCCTTATTCTTCAACAAGAGAAAAATATTTTCTAGCTCTCTGGTTGTTGTTAGATTTGGATGTGTTGCTTGGAAATAATGTAGCCATCTTGCAAAGGGAAGTAAGACCATCCTAAGGATGGCAAGGTGATAAATGGAAGAAAGATGGATTATTGACATCACTGAGTCATTAAATCATTCTCGAAGCTGGAATACCTTGGGTTTATTGTTACATGAGGCAACAAACTTACTGTTTACACCCCCTCTGAAATCAACTACCTATTATTTGGTTGAATGTAGCAGCCTACCTGATATAACACCAAAAATAACAATGAGAGGATGAACATAACTAAGATATTAATTTCCTATAACATTTTCCACTTGACAAAACAACCTCGTATGCAATATTTAATTGACCATCAAAATAAGTCTAAGTATTACTAATGTTATAAAAACTAAAGATATTAATTGGAGATGATAAGATGATATCTTGCTTAGGGTGCTGCACAAAACAAGAAATTTAGGGTTTTGATGATCTCGTCTAGTGGTTTTAACAACGGTGGGAACACTGTTAGTTGTAATAATTTTGGCTAACCATTGGCTGAATTTTTTAAAAAGCTCATTCTCGTGATTTGTTCTGTATTTTTAACAGATTCTAATATGTCTAGTTTGGGTGTATTGTATTTGCTTTCTATACCTAATATGACTGTTGAATAAAATTAATGTGCAAAACATACAAAACTGTAAACATGTAAAAACTGAAATACAGATAGAATCTTCTTTCCAAATAGCCATCTCAAGAGGATTTCAGATACTGTTTGGTATTCTAACACTACTTAAATTTTTTTGGTCTTCTTCCTTTGGAATGGTCATCAGTGCTAGTTTATAAGTCACAGACACACAAATCACTCATACTATCTTTTAGTCACATGGCACCTTGATCAAAAACAGTATTTTTCACCTGGAACCTTTTTTTTAATTCACCATACCTGGTTACTGTCTCCTTAAACCAAACCCATCCTCAATGGATGAAAATTATCTATCCGTAATATTACTCTTAAGGAAATATTTGATGGACTCTATAAGCAGTTTTAGCAGAAGAGCTTAAAAGTTTTTTGGTCAAATCCAGTATATTTTTGTGTTTACTTACAAGTGAATAATTTGAACAAAGTTAATAGTTTTATAATTCTCCACATGATTCATAAAAATTTGTATCATAGGTCTTGTAGCAGCCTTCATTGTGGCTAATCAGATTGGTCGGATGTGAAAATGTCTCATTCATTCTATGTAGCTGATTTTAATAACAGTTCATTTCTTTTCTTTCCTATATTGGTTTATACCCAGTGCAATTCACTAAAGAAAAAAAAAAAGAAAGAAACATTTTTCACCAGCAATTTCAGTAATTCTGAAATCAGAGTGACAAGTCTGGGAATACCCACTCTTTTTCATCTGCCTTGGGAAGATACTGTTACCCTTTGAGACCCAATCTGATTTCTACCACATTCATGATAGTGTCCTCACAGGGAACCTGACAGTGTAGACTTCCCTCACTGTGACATGAGAGGGAAACAAAGTACAGCATATCTTGGGATTCTGAGCCTAGAGCCTTCCAAATGGGGAAGTAGTAGCAACACATTCCAACCAGGAACGAATTTGAATTCTCATTTGCCTATTAGGGTTTGGCTTACTGGTTTCTTCTAGCAAAGCAATGAATGTCCATTGTCATTCTTGACCTATTTCTTCCATGTAATTTGTTTTTACCCAGTAGTCCCTAATGTAAGTTTCTTAGTATTTAAACAAGTGAATTCTATTTTCCCTTTGCATCCTGTGTAAGACCTACTGTTAAGATGCACTATGGCAGCACCTGGGTGGCTCAGTCAGTTGAGCATCTGACTCTTAGTTTCGGCTCAGGTCATTATCTCAGGGTCCTGGGATGAAGCCCCGCATTGGGCTCCATGCTCAGCCCAGAGTCTGTTTGTCCATCTCCCTCCCCCTCTGCTCCTCCCCTCTCTCTTTCTTTCTCTCTCAAATTAATAAATACAATCTTAAAAAAAAAAGGATGCACTATAAATAGAACACCTTCTTTAAGGATTCCAGTTATTGTCTGTAGCATCAAACTAAAACATTGTCAAAATTTTATGACAGTTGAATTAACAGTGATTTGGGAATGCATCTAGTTCAACTCTCTTATTTACATATAAAAAAAATCTAAAAGAGTATAAATGACTTGCTTATGGACTCCTAAATCATAAGTTGAAATCAGGTTCCTATATTAATATAGTAGAATAAACGAAGATTTTGAAATCAAGAAAACATAGAATGTGAAACCTGAACCAATGATTTAGCCACTGGAACACAGAAAACCTCTTTTATTTCTCTAAGTCTCTTCCCTCACTTATGAAATTGAACTAATGACAACCCTCATGATCTTTGTCACTATTAAATGAACTATCATATTGAAAAAGCCTAAAGTTCCTGGAAAATAAGAAAATAATAGGTACTCAATGTGTTTGTTTTCTAATTGGTGTGTGTGTGAGAGAGAGAGAATTATGTCTAGTGGATAATACTATCCAACTTCTCCCATTTGAAACATTCAGTAAGCACTGTCTCTGTTCAGTACATATTTGCTTGCTTAATGGAACATCTGAGATTCTTATTTAATTGGCTTTGCAGCCCTGGCAACATACCTGTCAAATAATTAGGAAAGATCAGATATAGATAGGTGCAAACTTCCCTAAATTAGAAAGTCTTTGTTATTGCTATTTGAGTCATAGAATTTTGCTGAACATCTATGAGGTACATTCTATTTCATTTCCAAAGTTGGTTGACTATCATCATCATCATCATCATCATCATCATCTAGAAAAACAATATTGATTATTGGATCTAGCCAAGTATCATTACTTAATTGTTTTAAGAAAATTAAGAACTAGTGTTTGGATGGATTCTAAGTAACAATTATTGGTTTTGTGGACAGATGTTTCCAATAATTAGGGATTTTAAAAAGCCTATCCCAAAAATGTGCAACCATGTTAGAGATAGACTAGATCAATGTTAACAATACACCTTTGCCATGTAAAAATTCTGAGCACCAAAGAAACCTTTCAAAGGAACTTATGAGGAGAAACAATTTTCAGACTCTTACCCTGGCTATATTCTTAGAGACATACCTTCCCTCAGCCATACTATTATGTGTGATGTGCTCTAAAATTAGGTTTGCAATTCTTGTAGCCCTTCCTCATAATAAAACTGTCAACATGCATGTCAATTAATGCCAATTGGGATGTGAACACCTATTCACTAGGAACTGGACTGAAACCACCAACTAATTTCACATAGGCCGTTGAACAGTAATGACTTTCCATCACTTACAACCTGAGCTACTTTCAAACTAGTGACCCAGAAATGAAAGGCTCTGTATCCCATTATCATTTCCCTGGAAAACATTGTTCCCTTGAGTTCACTTACTCCTAAATAGTTCTAAAATGCCTTATTGGCATTAACAGGTTGTATTAGTGAGGGAGAGAAATCAGAATTTCATTAAAAACTGTTTTTAAAACCTTTAAGAGCAATAGCCTAAATTTCTATGGGTGATGATAGAAATGATAAAAATTAACATTTACACTAGCATACAGGAGTCAGCAATACTGTCAATCTTAATTCTTTCTAATAGACACCTAACTCTTTGAATGAAATACCCATTTAAAATAATTAGCTAATATGATATTGCTAAATGTGAACAGTCATATGGAGGTAATTGAGAGTTGCTTCTAGTAATTATGCACATGTGTGTTTATATATATATATAAATGACTAAATTTTTTAAAATATTTTTTCTTTTGCTAAGAACTTATAAGATTTAAATGTATCCATTTTATATTGTTAAATTTCCTATGACTTCATAGAGGAGATAAAAATTTATGATGAATTCTATTATACTCAGGAAAAGAAAAAAATTACTAAGTTGCAGAATATGTTTGGTATTACACTACTCCTGATTTCATAAAGTTTCCTGAGAATTTATATTTGGATTTATCTTTAAGTTTATTTGAAAGTATACTAACTTAAATACCAACATGATGGGACACCTGGGTGGCTCAGCCGGTTAAGCGTCTGCCTTCAGCTCAGATCATGATCCCAGGGTCCTGGGATCGAGTCCCACATCAGGCTCCTTGCTCAGTGGGGAGCCAACTTCCCCCTTCTATCTGCTGCTTCCCCTGTTATGCTTTCTCAAATAAATAAATAAAATCTTTTAAAAAAGCGACATCAATAAATATGTCTGTGAGTATGTGATCTGAGTCTCTTTACTCCCCCTTTAATTCTATGGTCAAAATTAATTGAGTGGCATGCTTTTTTATTTTCCTAATAATAAGTCAATAGGTGAATCAATTAAATATCAAAGTGATGAGATATTTACCATGATTTATTGGGAAAATCCTGGGCTTTGTGTCATTGAGTCATGGACTAGAATTCTGGCTCCGCCATTCACTAGCTATACAATCTTGAAAATTTTTACTTATTTGTCTATACCTCAGTTTCCTTATCAGAAAAAAAGGTAATATCTCTCCTTCAAATGTTGTAATAATTAGAAATAATACGTGTGATTCTGGTACAGTGTAAGTAGTCAATAAATCATAGAGTATTACAAAAGGGAAAAATGACTTTGGGAAAATAAAATCTAACTTCCTGATAACCTTCCTAAAACATTAGTTTGAAAAAATGCTTTGTTTTGTTTTTTACTTACTTTCAATAGGATGTGCTTAGCTTCACATAACGGAGTACTATGCGAATAGTTGTATTAATTGTATCAATTTCACATAAGAAGGGAATCTAGTGGCTCAACAATGGCAAGAAATAAAACTTTTTACTTGCCATCCCCAGCTCCTCATCTTGGTCACCTTGGTAAGATACATGCTAGAGCTCCAAGCTTCACATCCTTACTCAAGAACATCCCAGCAGGAAGGAAGGGAGATGTGGCAAAAGATTTTAACCACATAAAGGTGTAGTTACATTGAAAAGGAAGAAGGAGTGATGGCTGTCAGATAGGCAACGATAGTGTATACTGTTTTTCTCTTTTTCCAATGGGTATCACAGTTTACAATGATAAATATGTTTTTGTGATTGTCCAGTTAATTTGGTTTTCATTACAGATTCTTGGCTTCTACAGAAGCAAATGATTTCTACTGAATCCCCTTTGCCTAAGTGTCCTCTGCAGTTCAACAAATATTGGCTGAATGAATGCATGCATGAATGAAATGTCTATAAAAATGTTGAAGCTTGTATTTTATTGATTTCTCACAATGTAAGTGATGTCAATTCATAACAGATTAATATTTTTTATGTGTGTGAATAGATGACTTATCTTCCCATTTTTTGCATTATACTTCCTTGGTTATATCTCATACTCATTTCTTGTCAAATATCAAACTGGATATTTTTTAGATTATAAATAGAACACTTACATCAACGATTTTCATTACATTATTATTTTTATAATAGTGTAATGTTCCTGGTCTGGAGTAGCAGGAAGAGGAAGAATAAAGAGGTAGGTCAGAGTGACTTCTGTTCTAGTCTGACAGCCAGGTTTGGTAGGTGCTTAATTTTGCACATTCCAGTACAGTTAGTATTTAGTATTTCTTAAATTGTTTAGGTAAAGGCTTCTAATAGTCTATTAATGCATTCATTGCACTACATATATTAACTGAAAACTTGTAAGACACAAAGGTGATTGTGTTAAAAATGGATAGAATTATTTACCTCAATTTCAAATGTTTTTTAATTACATACTCTTAGAGTATCATTATCAACCATGTTTTCCTTTTAATGGTTTTGTTGTCATAATAGGGCAATTCATACAAAAAAAAAAAAACCTATGCCTATAGTAAAGCTTGCTTAATTGAAGTATTAGAATATCTACATTCCATGTCGTGTTAGGAAGAAATAGCTTGCACTGACAAGTACTCTCGCTTAACACAACTAGAAAAGATAGGCAAAATTTCAAGATATATTACAAAAGTCTGTGTGAAGGCAGCAGGGAATTTCTAAGTCAAGATGTCGGACAAAGGGGGTGCAGTGCTCATTTAGGTATGGCCAGCATTCCATGTGCCACACTGCCCATCAGCGAATTTGCTGGTTTCTTAAGTAGCAATGGACAAGATACATAAAAGCTACAGGAGTGACTATGAAGAGGTAGAGATATCAACAGGCATTTTATAATCTTACAGGGATTAGAAGGCAACAATTGAAATAGGGATGTACTGTGTCCATGGGGGCTTGAGAAGCTGAGACTAGGAAGAAAAGCACCAAAAACTAAATGCACAAACTCTGTGCCAACTAGTTTATTCGTTATTTTTTTGAGAGGCTTAAATCTCACAAAATCTGTGGCATATGTACATTACGCTTATGAGTAATATTTGGTTTACAATCTAAGAAAAACATTCTTTCAATAAATGCTTATAAGTACTCATTATGTGTTCATGACTATGGATGATAATGGCCCAATTATTGGGGAAATGTGGTACAGTCCGTGCCTTTATGGAATCTGTAGTTTGCTAGATGAAATTGCAACATATTTATTCGGTCAGCAACTATTTCTTGAGTACCCTTTGTGCTCCAGGAAATGTCCTGGGTAGTGAATACCCAGAGTAAACAAAAAATTCCTTTCTCTCCTGAAGTAGATATTGTACTGGTGGGTGGATAGACAACAGCATCAAACAGTAAATATGCATTTTTAAATCATTGAAGAGAAATACCATGAAGAAAACTGAAAGGCAGTAAACCTAGGGAAAGGGACATGGTTGGGAAGAGGTCTATTTTAGGTGACGTTGTCAAGAAAGACCTCTCTGATAAGACGATTTAAAGAGGTAAATAAAAGAATGAATCACTCATATATCTAGAGGAAACAATTTTTAGTCAAAGGGATCAGTAAGGCAGAGAGTCCTGGAAGAGCAGAAAGAGATCAATGTGCCTGCAAAACCCTGCACATAAGCAAAATGGAAAGAGAGATCAGGGGGATAAGCAGGGAACACGGTCATGCAGAGCATTAATGTCTAGAGTAAGGACTTTGAATTTTATCCAGAAATGGACACCTACTGGAGATAGGTGAACAGATACAATAGGACAGCACTATCAATGTGATAATAGAAGTATGGTACATATAGAGTATTATAGAGCAGTAGACGGGATAATTCCTTCTGACAGGATGTTTCTTAATAAGATTTCACAGTGGAGGGCACCTGGGTGGCTCAGATGGTTAAGCGTCTGCCTTCGGCTCAGGTCATGATCCCAGGGTCCTGGGATTGAGTCCCGTGTCAGACTCTCTGCTAGGCAGGGACTAAATAAATAAAACATTTTAAAAAAAGATTTCACAGTGGAGATGATCTTGCATTAATCTTACAGGATGAGAGGAAACTTTTTAGACAATGACACAATAGGAGGAAAATAATAGAAACAGCTCTTTCTTATTGGTGGAAACTCTCTTTAAAAATGTTAGAAGTCTGGTTTGTCTTGGCTTCCGCTTGTGTCCCTACCATGCTCTGAGTAGGTTCAATATCTTTAGAAGGTTGCAAAGCAAGGAGTTCAAAGTAAGAAGCTGGTAGGTGCAACCCCTCCAGTCCCATCCCAAATGACAAAGACATCTTGGAGAATAAGCCTCTGCTTACTGTCAGTTCTTGGATTACCTGACTTTTCCTTCAGACAGCAATGGAACAGGTGGTTCAACATAAATGTACAACTTCATAATCTATCCCCTATATTGACTTAACTAAATTCAACAGGAAAAGCAATAGGTCTTGAGAGCCTAGAAATATTGTGAGATGGAAGAATCACATTAACATTTTGTACAAAACTGAATTTTTTGTCGTAACTTATTTGAGGCATAGCCCCTTCCAAACTCCTGCACAGACCTTACCCTAAGTAACGCTAGGTGTATCATATTTGGCTTTGATTCTTACTATGATTTACCTAATATCTTTGTGACTTTTCACCCTTGCCCTAAGGAGGGGATCCTGAAAGGAAGGATAGCTGGAGCCAGAAGACCAGTATATGCCAGGCAATCTTTACAGATTACTTCCATCTTTTTAGTTATAATTTTCTATTTTTAGTGATGCTCAATTTTATGGGGGCAAGAATGAAAGTGTTTTAGTGTTTCTGCTATTTTCTTTTTGTCCTATTTTTTTTACCACAAATTTTAAGTGTAACTATTTCTCCTGGTTTTCTAACTGAAGTTAATGAAGTGACTACTAGGTAACTCAGTGTCTTTCTACAGAGTTAGAGTCTGCTGAGACTCTGTAGAGATTGACTCTCCTTGTAAATCTCCCTTTGACTAATTCTGCCTTTTCAGTAATGTGTTTCATACACTAGGTAAATTATATCCATCCAATCTAAATTTATGCACCAGGCAGTAAGAGTCTAAATCAAATTATTTTGAAGTAGGAAAGTAACTCAAATTAGATAAATATTTTTAAGTAATCCCTTTGGCAACCATGTGGACTACACATTGTATTTAATATAAACTAGTGGCAAAAAGACAAATTAGGATATTGAAATAATCTTGTCATGGGGTGATAAGCACAATTAAGGACCAAAGGAAATAAAGCATAGAAAATATACAGGGAATATGAAACTTGAGTATTTTACCATAAGGAAAAAAGAAAACCAAACATTTGTAACTTAAAAAAGATATAAGTAGATAAATAAATAAATAAGTAACTTCTCTTCAAAAGAAGCATTTGTTCTTTAGGAATTTAACCTTAAATGACAAGCAACTTCTCTAAGTGTGTTTGTCTCTAGGGGACACCTGGGAATCAGAAGGTCCACCAACTCAAATGTGCTGAGCTCGCCATGAGGCAGCTTAACAACGAACTTATTAATCCAGTAATGTTTGGGTGGAAACAAATAATAATGAAAAAAAAAACAAAGCCTTGAAAATGTGGATATACCATCATGACATTAAAAATTGATTGAACGTTGTCAACTTCATGTGCTTCAACCTGATTCACAGAGTACCCTGATCCTATATGAAATATAACACAGTGGACATAATATTTTGGCAGTAGAGAATTTTAACAGGAGAAGTTAAGAATCAGAATCAGGTATAAACATATTTGAAGCGAGGCTGACTTCACGGGTATGTTAGCAGTTGCATAGGATCCACATTCAGAAGGGCCCCCATACTTGGTTGTATGGTCTGTTTTCACCGTCTTGAAATTCTTAATAATTTTATCTTGGAGTTTGTGTTTTGTGAAGGAAATGGAACGGAACAATAGAGCCTGGTTGTTAAACAAAGGAGATAGACACAATATGCATGTCTACAGTTCCTTGATACCCCATTTACATATATTATTTGCGCCATCCCCTGACCACAGAATTTTGGTGGATCAACAGTGCATAAACAAGAAGCTTCAGTTGAGACTCAAGGTGAGTCCAAGGTCTGCGTGTTTTGTCTACCACTGAATACATGACTCTGAAAGCCTAGAGATGTTACACTTCAGCTTCAAATGCTGAAAGCAGAGAATAGTGGTCTATAAACATAAACAACCAAACTAACATCATATTCTTTTTATTAGTATTACTTCCCAGTATTATATAATCATTTATGAGGGCAACGCATAGTTTTTTGTTTTGTTTTCAGTCTTTGTGTACTCAGTAAGCAAAATATGGGGCATGTGTATCAAGTGAAATGAAAATTGAGTTTGTTTTGTGCAGTGTTTCTACTGTTCTGATAAAAATGATACATACACATGTATGAACTATGAAATAATAATTGTGTAAAATTGGTGATATTCAGTAATTGGTCATATTTGAGTTAGTTTCCACATAGGAATTAAGTGCACTTCTATTCGCACTTAAGACTGGCATTGTAGGGACACCTGGGTGGCTCAGTCAGTTAAGTATCTGCCTTCGGCTCAGGTCATGGTCCCAGGGTCCTGGGATCGAGCCCCGCATCGGGCTCCCTGCTCAGCGGGGAACCTGCTTCTCCCTCTCCTGCTCCCCCAGGTTGTGCTCTCTCTCTCTCTCTCTCTCTGACAAATAAATAAAATCTTAAAAAAGAATTGGCATTATAAAATATAAAGATAAATGGAAAAATTCATACTAACAACTTAAATTTTAATTTTTAGTTATTTAGAATGGTATTAATAAGCAAATTTAAAAACATGAAAAGTTGCACAAGTATTGTACACCTGAAGCTAATATAACACTGTGAGTTAACTATATAATGGAATTAAAATTTTTAAAAATTAAACATGAACAGTTGAAAGACTGCAGAAGAAAGTTATAAGCTTTCCAATTTAGTACCTTATCAGCACATTCTCCCTGCTTTTTTTTTTAAGTTTACTTTTACTGAGATAAAATACACATAACATAAAATTTGCCATTTGAGCCATTTTAAAGTGTAGAATTTGGTAATATTGGTAAGTACATTCACCATATTGAGCAACTATCATTGCTCTCTAGTTCCAGTACTTGTTCATCACACCAAATGGGAACCCCGCATCCATGAAGCACTTGTCCCTTTACCTCCTCCCCCTTGCGTCTGGTAACCACTAAAGTACTTTCTGTCTCTGCTTTTGCCTATTCTAGTTATTTCAGAGAAATGAAATCATAGAGTAAGTGGCCTTTTGTGTCTGGCTTATTCCTTGCTTTTTTTTTTTAAGATTTTTTTTTAAATTTTTTATTTATTTGACAGAGAGAGACACAGCGAGAGAGGGAACACAAGCAGGGGGAGTGGGAGAGGGAGAAGCAGGCTTCCCGCCGAGCAGGGAACCCGATGTGGGGCTCGATCCCAGGACCCTGGGATCATGACCTGAGCCGAAGGCAGACGCTTAACGGCTGAGCCACCCAGGTGCCGCTGGCTTATTCCTTGCTTTTTCACCAAGGGACCTCAGGTTTTCATTTTGCACTAGCCCCCCCCCCCAAATTATATAGCCAGCTCTAGTTGGAGAAATATTAAAAATCAAAACTGACTCTAAATGTGTCTGACTTTTGAAAGGGATATCATTATTTATATCAGGGAGAGACTAAATCTCTAGATTGCACCCCTTCAATTAATGGAACAAGGGGGAAAAATTATCTGAAGTTACAATTGCATAGGTCACTAAAGGGTAATTCACAGAAGATGTCCTTTTAGGCCAGTCTTTGGTTGGGTAGAGGTGAGTAGATACATTTCTGTGAATAATGATGGAGAAAGAATATAGGCTGATGATCTGAGTTTTGATGGACTCAGTGTCACTGTCTGACAAGTGGTTGAGAAACTAAAGCTCTTAGAAAGTCACTACTTGCTGATCTGAGTAACGGACTTTTAAGGCAAGAGTGTCTAATACTCAATTTTATTTTAGTTTGCAGTAACACATCATTTAAAATCTCAATTTACCTTGCTATACACACTAACGTTTTGTGTCTGTAGTTTTAAGAAAATCAAAGGAAACGTATACTTGTCATATAGAAGCTAAGAATAGGATAAAGATTTCAGAGAGGAGCACCTGGGTGGCTCCGTTGTTAAGCGTCTGCCTTCGGCTCAGGTCATGACCCCGGGGTCCTGGGATCGAGCCCCACGTGGGGCTCCCTGCTCAGCGGGAAGCCTGCTTCTCCTTCTCCCACTCCCCCTGCTTGTGTTCCCTCTGTAGCTGTCTCTCTGTGTCAAATAAATAAATAAAATCTTAAAAAAAAGATTTCAGAGAAAGAAAGAAACAGATATTCCCCCCCGAAATTTAAATATGTCTTGAGAAAATATTTTTGTACCATTTTTGGTCCAATCAGATATAACACCAGAAGTAGGTTAACATGAAAAACAAAAACAAAAAAGCATGGCTTCATAGCTCTTTTCCTGAAAGGGAGGCAATTCTCATAATGTCCTTGACATTAGCAAAACACTCCCATTTTCTAACAAAATGTTAATTACTGTAACTCCAAAAAGGGTTACCAGAAAAAAAAAAAAACTGAATTTTTGATTTCTGAAGGAAGAACACAGGTTTATTACTGCATCTAACTAGTGTCTCAAAATTGGAAATTAAGGTAGGATATTCACAAGGTGTTAAGAACTGGGTTGGGTGGTTTTAAAGTGGGTTTTGCACGGCAAAAAAACTGGCCAAGTTTCAACAGAGTTTATGACATGATAGTTTGGAAAGGGAAGTGAGAATTCTGGAGTGACTCCTGATGAGGAAACTGCTGAGTTATAAAGCTGTTAGTTGGCAAATATTCTGCTCTTCTGGGATCAGGTACTTCCCAGAGCAAGCACCTCAGATATTTTGGCTTGTTCCACTGTTCAGTGCAGGAACAAAAATATATGTCTGCATTGTTTAATATAGGGTCAGGAAACTGCATACGGTCCCAGTGTTATACAACAGAGGAACAAAGAATTATGATTGCTCCGTTTCTGAGAGAGAGAGTAGTGCTCCGAGGCCCTGGGAACCGGAAGGAAGATCCTGTGATTTGATGCTCCTGGAATTCTTTCATCATCTTTCAAAACAAGCATTTGGAGAAATACTATCCTGCCTATTCTAGGGCTGACTTTATAAGCAATGGGTACATTGAAAAAAAGACCAACAAATGGTGCTTTCACTTTGTGATTACTTGTAGGATTTACTGCATACTTCTCTGTTTGGAACTCCCTAAGTGAAACTAATAAAGTAGATGGTGCTTAAATTGGTACTTTTTAATAATTGACTTCCTCAATTTTATAGCAAGGTTAGAAAAATATACATGCTAACACCAGTGACAGATGGTATCACTCCGCACATGTGCCTTCACTTATAGTGAAGTATAGTAAAGGTAAAATCCAGGACAGAAAGTGCTGCTTTTGTGTGAAAATACAGAAAGCACAGTAGAGGAGAAGGGGATGTTTTTCTACTACTTCCTTTTTCTCACAAAAGAATCTGCCTGAAATAGGGGAATGTACCTGCTCTACATAGAATTATCTGCCTGAGTCTATATCCTGCTTCAAGGCCTCTCCCCTTCTGCCTTGGAAATCTCTCTGCATGTATATAAGATTTTATTAACCAATATTTCATCATTTCCCAATTTTAGGTAAAATTGTATGAGAGTAAATTAGGCTCAGCTAGGTAATGATCACCTTTACCCCAAAGTCTAGATTAAGATCTAAAATGAAGTCACCAATGGTGATTTCCTTGACAAAATATGAAGGCATGGATAGATGTACTTAATACAACAATTACACACACATATATATGCACACCTGTCTTCACATCTATCTATTTCCAATAATGTTGCTACATTTCTTAATCCTTGCAAAAGATCTACCACCTCTGTATTTTAATTTTTTTAAAAGGGACAATGTATACTATTCTTCTTTCCAGTTGGCCAAGATCAGTATGCACAAATGAAATGACATCAGTCGGAGAGTTTGGAGATATTCAAAAAAACAAACTTAATTTTATCAATTTCTATTTTTAGAGGCATATTTTCTTCATTTAGCTCCTCTTTCAAAGTCAGGGAGGACGATTGCCTGGCAACTCTCAGTAACTGCGGTTGTGAGCTAGGGCAGTTTTTATTTCATCCTTTTTTTAACCTCACTCTGATAGTTCTCTTTGACACCCAGAAGGTAGTAGAAATTACAAGTACAGTTTATAAAAGCTTCCATCCTCTTGGGAGCAGGACGTTTTTACTGTTGAACACAGCACCACGTCCAAATAGTCCCAAACTACTTGTGACTCTTCAATTCTACAGAATTCGGTACAGAGGGATTTAGAGTAAGCGGGGAGAATTAATCAAAGGTAACTATAGCTGATGTAATACCTAAATCTCTAAGTTTCAGTGGTTTAATAAGAGTAGATGTATATTTCCTGTTCATATAAAATCAAAGACTAGTGATCCTTACAAGTAAGTGTCCTTCCAAGGGACATTCGTGCACCCCGACTTTTTCCATTATAAGGGAGTGTCTACTTCTAAGGCATTAGATTTCTCTACATGCATCTCGTTGCATGGGACATGGGAAACCACGATGAATGGGAAACCACTCCTTGATCACTTTGATCTGGAACTGACTCATATCTCTTCTGTTCAAAATGCATTAGTAAGAATTATTTATGTGATGTTACCCAGATGCCGAAGAAAGTATAATTGGGACCAGAATGTCAATGCTAGGCATATCTCTATCCTGTGGGAAGAAGGCACAAAATTCTGATGGGCCTCTGGTCATCTCTCTCCTATGGATAGTGGAAAAATGCCATCAGTCATGTTAATGACTCAGCACACACTTAAGTACACTTGCATTAAGCAATTATGCTTTTAGTCCATCATTGCCAGGTGGAGACTGTGCCCAATTCTTTCATCTTACAACTGTGTTCATTTATTTCTTCTTTTATTCACACAGGTGGAGAATTTCTAGGACTCTCAAAAGTCATATACCTAAAGCACCTTTTAAAAATGCATTGTACCAGCATGACTTCTTTTGATTATATACAAAAAGCAATGATTTGGGGGGAAAATGATACTATATTTAAAATTAATTTTTTGGAAATAAAGCCCTAGTTACAGTAAATAGGGCTTCAACAAAGTCAATGAGCCACAAATTCTTCACTTTTAAACTGTGAGAAAAAAAATAAATTCTCTGCAGTTTTTGTGAGCAACAATGCATACCAATAAGTTTCATGCCTTCATGTGCCTTTGCTTGTGCACTTCTTACTCCAGCAAGTGCCCCATTTCCCTGACCCAGGCACAGCTAAACATTTCTAAAAAATTGTCTACACTTCCTCATCTGTTATCCTTACTTCATTTGTCTCCGTTTGTGCTTTCAGTCTCACCACGGGTACAGCCCTTATGATCCGCATTTTGGCAAACACAACAGTTGATTCTCCATCTTCATCCTGCACGACTCCTGAGCAGCACTTGACACGCCGCCCTGCTCCCTTCTTCGAAACTCTCAGAGGCTTCTGAAAGTTCTCTGAGGGAGTTTTCCACCTTCTTAATGAGAATTCTTTCCCAATTTCCTTTTCTGGTTTCTTTTTTGTTACAGACTTCTAAATGTTAGAGTACCCTCAGGAGCAGTCCCTGGTGATCTTACCTAATCTCCTTTTCCTGTAAGTGACCTAATTTAATTGCCACATTTAAGGAAACCCACTGATAGTATCCAAATGTATATCTCCTCTCCTTTCTCACTCCTAAGCTCAAAAGATGGTGTGCCCAGCTCTTTCACATCTCCAATGGGATGTATAATTGATAGGTCCCCTGCCACGTGGCCAAAACATAATGATTGATTTCATTTTCTAAATCTGTGTCAACAACATCCACCTAGATTTTCAGTCTGCAAATCAAGGAGCCATCATTTATTCGTCCCCTTCAAGATCCATACCCAGTCTTTCAATAAGGACTCTCACTCCATCTCCAAAATATACCTTGGATTAGACCATTTTACCCCCATGCATCTCTACCGCGACAATCCTACTCAAAGTCGCTATCATCTCTCTTTTCATACTCCATAGAACAGACATCCATAGATTAATGTTTCTAAATCTTTATCAGAGATATGGTGTCCTTGCTTAAAATTCTCCATATCTTTTTATTGCAGCTAAAACAAAAATAAACTCCTCGCCTGTAGGACTTGCACCTTCTGCCTGCCTAACCTCATCTCTCTTGTTTCCCCCACTCCACTATGCTCTAGCTACAATGACCTTCAACCTGAGATATCTAAAGGTTATTCCCTCAGCGGTTACTTATTCTCTCTTCGTTTTGGGACTCTCTTTCCCCAAAATATTTGCATATCTGCCTCTTTCCCATGATTCAGAACCAAACTCAAATATCACCTTTCCAAAGAGGCCTTTTTCCATGACCCTAGGTAAAAACACTCATAAAAAGTACTTAAGGTATTTTATGTTAAAGCGATTTTTTTAACCTAAGAGAAATGAATTATTAGTGAGCAGTAGTAGCAGTAACAAAGAAATATAAGGTAAAAACAAATACTAAATTTGATGCCTGGTACCCTGTGACCTAGCTCTGCTGCTAACTGGCTGTGATGTTATGTAAAATATAATACATTTAAAATCTCAATTTGTTTTTTAAAATGATTAGTAAGGTTCATAAATCACTAATGATACTTCTAGTTCAAATATTCTATCACTTACTCTGTTCTATTTATAGTAGGAAGCCTGGAAGATAATTTACAAAATTTTAAACACTTGGAAATATCATTTTTAAGGTAAAAACACATTATTTATCTTAAAGGGAGGGAGTGGAGAGGACAGTTTGTTTTGAAGTCGCATAAGCTAGTTGGCATCACACCGAGGGGCCTGTGCTAGATGATACTGTGAATCAATGACATTTCTGTTGTCATAATTTCAGAATTTTTCCCAAGGGTATCAACTATGGATGTTTCTCACTGTTAGAAAATATAAGTACTGGGGTGCCTGAGTGGCACATTCAGTTACCTGTCTGACTCTTGGTTTTGGCTCAGGTCCTGATCTCAGGCTAGTGAGATGGCGCCCTGCATCAGGCTCTGTGCTCAGTGTGGAGTCTGCCTGAGATTCTCTCTTTCCCTCTCCCTTTGCCCCCCTTTCCCTCAAATAAGTAAATAAATATATATTTTTAAATATTTTATTTATTTATTTGAGAGAGAGAGAGTACGGGCAGGGGGAGGGAGAGGGAGAGTCAGACTCCCGCTGAGTAGGGAACCCAAGTTGGGGCTCTGTCTCAGGATGCTAGGATCATGACCTGAGCCAAAGGCAGACACGTAACCAACTGAGCCACCCAGGTGCCCCAATAAATAAATAAATCTTAAATAAATAAATAAATACCATTTAATTACTGAACTGAGATTATAGGACAATTGATCTTGACTAAATAATTATCTTCTTTATTTCATCAATCACAGGTTTTATCTTATTTACTAAAAAAATGTTTATTTTCTTTTTATACAAGTGATTTTGGAAAAAAAATAAGGTAACACTCACTTTCTCTTTCAGGAATGCTAGGTGGCTACTATTAGACATCATTTTGAAAAATTCTGAGTTACTATTCGAATTTGTTCCATGTATTTATCTTCTCAAATAGTTTTTTGAAATAGATCACAGGTTGAGTCTCAGAAATCATTTATTTTACCTTTAGAGATCACCTTATAGCTTATCAGAGTTAATGGTAGAAATTAAGTAGAGTAGACTTTCTTATGTAGTTAGTTTTTAGATAGACGTAAGAAAAATAGGTTACCAATTTTACATTATTTTAATTGTGTTAAAATATAGAGCACATAACATTTACCAGTTAACCATTTTAGAGTGTACAATTAAGTAACATTCCACTGAGTATGGAGTCTGACATGGGGTCCATGCCAGGGCCCCGAAATTATGACCCAAGCAGAAGGCAGACGCTTAACCAACTGAGCGACCCAGATGAACCTGGCCTTAGCTTTCTATACAGACATTTACTTGGCATCTAACAGAGCGGTGTACCATTTACTCTTTTAACTTAGTTGTGTGCCTTGCATTCTGATATTATACTTTGTGTTCAGTTATCCTTCACCAGCCTTTATTCTATCTTACTCCACGATTGACAGATTATAAATTATCCATTTTGAGTACAGCTTACCAGATAGAGAAGTAAGCAAAGGAAAATTAGATAAGGCGTTAGCAAATAGCTCTATGATCTTTGCTAGGTTTTAGTTTTCTTATATGTTAAAAGAAATAAAAGTCAAATGTCCAGAAAGCAGGTAATGGTGTTTTTATGAATAGTATTACCTATAAGACTCAAGTAATTGCAGAGTTTTCAAGTAGACATTTAAGAAAGTTTGTAAAATGCCTTTTGTGGCACTATGTATTTTATTATTTTAAATTATAGCCTATTATGGTTCAATTGGTAGATTTGTTTTTGAAAATATTTATTTTCACTTTTCTAAGTATTTTATATAATGATGTGTTTAAAAAGCAAGACACATTCTTTTCCCACTACTTTCAAGTTGAAATAAATTGAATTGGTTAGTATAACTTACACTTTATTTTGTGTTTTCCTCGTTTACTTCTTTTTCATATATTTATTGGTGAATGTAATTATCTGAATATATAATTATTAAAATACATTATGAACCAACTAAATTTTCATGGATTCAACCATGAGAATTTAGAATTTTGGCCACTGCCTTTTTTGAAATACAGCCTAAAAACTTTGAATATAATAGAAACAAATTCTGTTCTATAATGGCTTTTTTTCAAATGAGAATATCCGTTTAAAATATATGTTCATAATAGTAGCTAAGATTTATCATGTGCCAGGTAATGGGGTAAGTGCTTTCGTCCATCATCTTATATAGCCCTCACAACAAAACTGTGAGTCCCAGATTCCTCAGCTGTAAAATGAGGATTAAATACTCATCATGTTTCTTGTCATTAAATATGTCATCGTTTGTTGGCAAGAAGTAACTGCTAGCTACTTCCCTCCTTACATTGATTCATTATTTATGTCCTAATAAATTCATGTATTAAAAGTAAGCAAAAAAGTTCTAGCCAAATCCTGACTTTTAATTAATTACTTAGTGCTGCTGAGGGTAAGGTCAAGTTTGGGACTGATATTAAAGTGATCAAACAGAAACGGTCATAAAATGATCACATCAAATAATAAGACACTGTAAGAACTGGAGGAAATATCAGCCCCTGTGTCAGTAGCAGCACAATGTTGTAAAAGAAAGAGAGGCTGGAGACAGAAAACCTGAATTCAGATTTATACCCTTTACAAGCTATATATATATATATACACACAAGCAACTTAATTGTCTGAGCTTTTTTCATTTATGTGTTAATCCTCATAAATCACGTGTAGAGATACCAGCCTGAATGGCTCCACTTTCTTCATCTTTACAACATAGGCAATGACCAACTCAGAAGTTGTTATAAATTCCAGAGATGTCTGGGTTAGTGTGTTACACAGCTACCATGCCCTACACAAATGCAATAAATTATCGTTCCGATAACTGAGCAGCTCCATTGGAATAAGAATAGAATCATTTTGATGTGTCTATTTTACCACCGGAGAACTTTAGGCCTTGGATGATTTCTTTAAGAACTCGGTGTGATACGCAAACAATGAATCATGGAACACTACATCAAAAACTAATGATGTGGGTGCCTGGGTGGCTGAGTTGGTTAAGCGACTGCCTTCGGCTCAGGTCATGATCCTGGAGTCCTGGGATCGAGTCCCACATCGGGCTCCCTGCTCAGCAGGGAGTCTGCTTCTCCCTCTGACCCTCCCCCCTCTCATGTGCTCTCTCTCTCTCTCATTCTCTCTCTCAAATAAATAAATAAAATCTTAAAAAAAAAACTAATGATGTAATGTACGGTGACTAACATAACATAATAAAATAAAATTGAAAAAAAAATTATTTTGGTTTTAACAGATTGTTTTCCAGGTCCCAACGGGCTCTATCATTCTATAAAATTTACCATTTGCATTGATTAGTTCCTTTATTTAATTTTCACACGTGTCCATTTGTGTATTCTGAAGATAAAACAACTGAGGTTTTGTCGCAGTGATTACAAGCTCTATACGTCCTGAAGGGACCACTACATGAATTCCATCCAGATGAGGTGAAAACTGTGCCAGATGAGATTGTTATCCCTTTCCTCAGGATTGTGAGAATATATGTCCTCTTAGAAAGTTTTCCTTTCTTTTCAATCACAGTTATCGTAACGGTCAATTATGAAAAAAAGTATTTTGAAAATGTCATTTTGTGTGTTGTAATCCCCTTCTGGATCATGTAACACACCATCCTAATGCCATTGCCGGGGAGTGAAGCGGGGAGGCCAGGGTTGAGAGCAAGCTGACTTGGGGACAGGAAGGCAGCTCACAACAGTCCTCCTCCCCCGTCTCAAGTTCCCTCCCTAACTGGCCCCGTTGTCCTAGATTGGGAGAAATGAATTCAGAATAGAAGGACATTAAATTGGAAAACAGACATCCTACCTTTGGTATAGAGTTAAAATCAACTAGGCTGGCAACTTACTGGGTGACAGGAATTAATGGAGGATAAAGGACACCAATCACAAGATTAATAGGCTGCCTACAAGGCTGGAGAGACACACATATGTGTCTGTGATTTAAGGGGACATCAAAAGTAATATTTTTACAAACTAAAAGCACCCTCTGCTGCAGTCCAGTTTCTTAAAAATATATATTTTATTTTTAAACTGTTTTTCTTAAGGCAAAATTTACATAACATAAAATTAATTTGAATTGTGCAATTCAGTGACATGTAGGACATTTGTAATATTGTGCAACTACCCCTTCTATCTAGTTCCAGAACATTTTCATCGGCCCAAAAGAAAACCCTGTACCCCTTAGACAGTCACCCCGCACTTGCCTCCTCTCCCAGCCTTCGACAACCACCAATCTGCTTCCTATCTCTGCATTTTATCTCCTCTGGATATTTACTATATACTGATCCAGTTTTTAAACAACAGGTCCTGATGCTTTTGTAGTTTATGTATTTTTGATACTTAACATCTTAGAGGATAGTAGTATTTTTCCTGTGCATCATATCATACTGTTGCTAATGTCATTGTAGGAGATGCGGTAAGAGCCTGCCTCATGTTTACACAGCTACTTTATTTTTAATTGCCCTCATGTCCCAGGTAGTATTTCTTAATGACCCAATTCATAGTGAATGTAAATGTAACCCCCCCATCCCCGGGTGATGGATCTACCCTTATAACACCACAGAAGTGTGGCCTTGGGTTTTAACAAAATTGTGTTTCACCCTTTTGAAATAATTCTCCTGTTTCATCAGTGAGTGTGTGTGTGTGAGTGTGTGTGTGTGTGTGTGTGTGTCTGTGTCGAGATAGCACTATTTTTTAAAGAGATATAGTAAAGTGATGCTGCAAAATTGCAGTAAGATATGTATTCATTCTCTAGTGAAGTGGATTTCAAAAATTTGCTCTTGTGGTCCTAAAGACTACCTAGAAAAAGTATAATTTTGGCTTGGATTATGCCATATTTCCAAGTTATCTGAAAACTTTTCTAGTCATTTCTACTTCTTTTATTCCGCCCCCCCCCCCACCCCGCACTTCCTCTCTTTCACGTCTCTGGCTGAAAAACGTTACCTAGTGTTTGGTGATAATAGGCTGTGTTAGCATTGTTTCTCCATGTGCTCACCTCTGCCTTGAGATGAGTTTGTGGATTTTCTTTCCCACGCATCAAGAAAAGAAAAAAGATATTGTGTTCTATGTTTTGACCCATAGAGAATAGAAGATCCAAATGTGGCTTCTAGATCTTTAGCTCCAAGGTATGACCTCTGCTTTTGAGGTATGAAATATTTGTACACCTATTCAATGTTGCCCCTTTTATCTATATTTGTTACTTACTTTGTATGACATTCTTCAGAGAAAATCAGTGGTGATTAATTAGACAAGAATCTGGCTGGCATTTGTTTCCCCTGAAATAAATAACTAAATAAGTGGGGATCAATTCCTAGCTTATACTACCTAAGTAGCTATCTCTTTGACAATCTGCCTCCCTGGCCTATACTGAGGCTCCTAAGGGCAGGTAAAGGACCTTTAATATACTCACTTTCACTACCAAATACAGTGCCAGGTACACAGTATACACACAATCATCACTGATAAATAATAACATAAAGATAATATTAAAACGTGTATTGTTCTATAACTTCATGTTTTAATAAATTGTGTTGAGGATTTGGAAACACACACATTCTAGGGAAACATATATATTTGTTGATATATATATCAACTGATATATATATATATATCATGCAAAATATCAAATTTTCAACTAGTTTTACATTCCAAGTCAAGAATTAGTAATAGCACAAATGGTAGAGTAGGGGCTTTTAATGGCTTGTCACACCCCAGAAACACCAAAAAACCTGACAAAAATTATCAGAATCAATGTGGATGGACATTTGGTAGTATCTTAGGTTTATTTTTTAAAACAGTGCTGCTACTAAAGTTCTTATTTTCTGATATATATTATAAAAAATGCTTTTGGTAATACAGTTAGGGTAAAATTTCTAGGTTTAATGTGTTTTTAATTTATAATTTATAAAATGTACCTTGTTTCCAAAGTGGTTTGCCAGCCTCAGTAATCTACTCTGGAAAATAGAGCTAAAAGTTTATAGCAAGCAAGAAAATGCTTAAACAGAAAAAAAGCAACATAAACATAGTAGGAAAGATTTGTAGGGCAAACCCAGACATACCTGAAGCCAGGGAGGAACAACAGCAAAGTGAGACTCTTTGGAGAACAGAACTTTGACAAGCTCCCGCGTTTAGTGGGAAATCTAGAAAGCCTACACAGGCCCCGGGCAGGATGCATGCTCAATCTGGCTGGCTTTCAGGCTCAGCACAAGCAGGAGGTGAAAACAAAGACAGAGTTGAAAAACCCGGCAAGGCTAGTCAGGAAAGGAGTGCCCCAACACAGACCCGATGTACAAAGATCTGGAGAGTGCTAGGAATAAATTTAACGGAAAGTTGCAAGACTTGTACACTGAAAACTACAAGAAATTACCAAGGGAAGTTAAAGAAGACCAAAATAAATGTAAAGACATTCTGTGCTTATGAATTGGAAGACTTAATATTGTTAAGATGGCAATACTACCCAGAAACCTAAAAGACGGTCCCTCATATCTGCTTATTTTTTCTATTATTAAAAATCTGTGTAGTTGTTATGGAACCTGGACTGGATCACCTGACAGAAGAACCAAGCAGCACTTGGAGATCTTGGAGGATAGGAGGTTTATTTAATGTATTTAATGCTGGCGGGCTCAGAGCGAGTGGTCTCCAAAGGTCTGAGCCCCAAGCACAAACGAAGGTGGCAATTTATACACCTCTACTTCTGCATACTTGGCACTTTTGGTCAAGAGCTAGGGATTCCACTACCCTTTCTCTTTACAGTAGGCACACTGATCCCTTGCCAAGGGGGTTCTGGGCTTCCCCCTTTTTGGTGGTTGGGGTCTCCCCATCTTTCTGTGTCCTTTTGTGGCACCCGAGTTCACAATGGGGAGCCTGGCAAAAGGGCTGTTGTATTGCCTGCATCCCGGTGGCCCCAAGGATGGTCGCAGTCCTTTTGCTGAAAGGGGCCCCTGGGGAGGTGACAACAGAGTGCTCGGCCCCAGTATCAACCATGAAAGTCACTGGTTGGCCCCTCACCTTCATTTTGACCGTGGGCTCATGGGGGCCAAGAGGAAATAGCCCGGTCCCCCTCAGTCTGAGTCCATTCCCGCAAGGCCTATGAGGTCCTCCTCTCGGAGTTCTTCCTTGTAGCCGGGCTTATAGCCTTTCCCTGGTTGGGACATTCATTTTCTTATACCTTACTGGCAATCTCTATTAGCTGGGCGATGTTCATCCCAGCAAAACCCTCAAGTTTCTGAAGTTTTTTTCTGATATCTGGGGCTGTCTGAGCCATAAAGGAGGTGTTTACCATCTGCTGGCTTTCCTGTTCCTTGGGGTCCAATGGAATGTATTTCCTGTAGGCTTCACACAGTCTTTCATAGTAGTCCCTGGGGGACTCCCCTGGTTGTTGAGTGACCGAGGATACCTTAGTCATGCTCATGGGTTTCTTAGCTCCTACCTGGATTCCCTGGAGGAGGGGCTCCTGGTACCAGTGGATGTGGGCCTGTCCCTCGGTTGTGGTGAAGTCCCATGCTGGGCGCTCTTCAGGTGCAGCCGTATTAGCCCAGGCAGCAGGGTCGATGACTCCTGCTGGTGCGTGCTCTTCCAGGTACTGCCGTGCACCTTTCATTATTTTCCTCCTTTCCTCTGTGTTAAACAGGGTGTGGAGTGACTGTTGGCAGTCTTCCCGGGTTGGCCGATGAGTCTGGAAGAAGGATACCATGGCCTGTGGTTTCTCAGAGTAGGATGGGGTGTTATGTTTCCAGTCGAGGAGGTCGGTGGTGGAGAAGGGCTGATAATACATCATGGAACGGCCGGGTTGGACCATCCCGTCTTCATAGAGCCTCTCGGGTTCCCGCGTCTCTCCCACAGGCATTTGGAGGGTGCTTGCGCCCGGCCTGGGGCACAGCCTGTCTGCTGGTCCTGGAGAAAGTGGATCTTTTGGGCCTGGGAGCGCGGGTGGATCCTCTGGCCTGGGGTGCTTCAACCCACCCAGAGTATGTGCATACTATTACTAGGAGATATTTGAACCCACTGCTCGGCTGCACATCTGTTAAGTCTACCTCTAGATCTTTGAAGGGGGTTGCTCCCATCCTCTGGACACCTGGTGGGGGCCGTGGTGCAGACCGAGCATTATTTTTAGCACATGTTATGCATTATTTTTAGCACATGTTCTTGAGAAGGGCCTCAATGCAGTTTTCCCCAGATGAGTGAGTCCGTGGTGTTCCTTGACTAGATGCCCTCCGGTTGCTGTTGAAACAAAGATGCACCCGTCTGGCATTATCCACCAACACTTTTCCATCAGGGTGGCCCCCTCAGCCATGGCCCATTCCTTTTAACTGGGCAGAGGGACTTCTGGAGGTGTTAGGGCAATGGTGAGGGAAGGGGCTCTGTCCATGTCCTCACTGGCTGTGGTCCTGGCTGCCTCATCTGCCAATTTCCCCACAATATGGGGTTGTCTCCTTTCTGATGTCCCTTACAGTGCAAGATTACTACTTCCTTCGGAATCCACATGGCTTCGAGGAGTCTCAGTATCTCCTCCTTGTTCTTTTTTTTCTTTAAATTTTTTTTATTGTTATGTTAATCACCATACATTACATCATTAGTTTTTGATGTAGTGTTCCATGATTCATTGTTTGTGCACAACACCCAGTGCTCCACACAGCACGTGCCCTCTTTAATACCCATCACCAGGCTAACCCATCCCCCCACACCCCTCCCCTCTAGAACCCTCAGTTTGTTTCTCAGAGTCCATCGTCTCTCATGGTTCGTCTCCCCCTCCAATTCCCTCCCTTCATTCTTCCCCTCCTGCTATCTTCTTTTTTTTTTCTTTTTTTTAACATATATTGCATTATTTGTTTCAGAGGTGCAGATCTGTGATTCAACAGTCTTGCACAATTCACAGTGCTCACCATAGCACATACCCTCCCCAATGTCTATTGCCGAGCCACCCCATCCCTCCCACCCAACCCCCACTCAAGCAAGCCTCTCCTTGTTCTTGATAGCTTTTCCTGTGGCAGTTAGGAGGCCCCTTTCCTTGTAGATGGCTCCATGTACATGTACAGTAGCAAAGGCGTACTGAGAGTCAGTGTAGATGTTGATTCGCTTGCCTTCACTGAGGGTGAGGGCTCAGACTAAGGCATATAATTCAGCCCATTGAGCTGACCAACCAGCTGGTAATGCCTTAGCTTCTAGGACTTCAGTGGTTGTGGTCACTGCATAACCCGCTTTCTGGGCACCCTCTTGTAAGTGACTGCTGCCATCGCTGAACAGTGTGAGCTCTGGATTCTTTATGGCTTAATCCTGCAGATCTGGACGGCTCATATAGACTTTATCAGTCACCTCGGAACAGTCATGATCTGGCTCCCCCTCTTCCGTGGGGAGAAGGGTTGCTGGATTTAATGTCCTTACTGTTTCGAGGGTGACCTGCAGGTTTTCACAGAGGAGCCTTTGGTATTGTGCTAGCTGAGAGTTAGAAAGGAAGCGGTGCCCCTGTGTGCTCATGAGGGACACATGGTAAGTTTGTCTGCCTCCTTGATGTGTAGGACTGTGGCTGCCAGCACCCTGAGGCATGGTGGCCATCCCACTGCCATGGGGTCCAGCTTCTTTGACAGGTAGCAACTGGCCGTTGCCAGGGTCCAACAGTTTGGGTGAGTACCCCGAGTGCTATTTTTTCCTTTTCAGTCCAGGCAGGGGGTTCTTGATCTGGTCCCCCTAAGAGATCATAAGGAGTCTTGCTATTGCCGAGAACCCAGGGATCCTGCAGCCCCCAGGAATTCTCATAGGCCCTTTTTGGTCTGGGCCTGTGGCAGGCAGATGATGACCCTTTTCCTCTCCAGCCCTAGTTCTCTAGGGAGAAAACCAAGGTATCGGACCTGTTACTGGCAGATTTGTGCCTTCTTCCTTGAGGCTCGTTATCCTGAGTCTGACAGTTTTTTCTGAGCCACTTAGGTGCCCCCGGGGGTTGCTTTTTAAACATATAGCTTCTGGGATATTCCCCCCATCCTGGGGGTTGCTTTTTAAACACACAGCTTCTGGGATGTTCCCCCCATCCCACCCATTTTAATTCAGTGGGTTTGCATAGGCCAGATAGTATTACACCCAGTGCTCATCACAACACGTGTCCTCCGTAATACCCATCACCTGGCTACCCCATCCCCCAAATAGTTGCCTTTTTAACAAGGTCCTCCCAGGTGACTCTTATAAAGGAGGTTTGGAAACAGTGTCTAAGCCTTGCTGTTCAAAGTGCGGCCAGTGGACCAGCAGGATCTGTATTGCCTGGATTATCTTGTCTAAATCGCAAATGTCAGCCCTACCCCAGACAGACAACTGGAATCTGCCTTTGTAGATTAGTAGTGTAGTAGCTTGGCTTTGATCTGACCTCTTCTCTGTTTTCATTTTAGTAGGGTTCCTCCCCCGACTTCCTTGCTCCAGTCCTCTCCAGAAGAGCTAGTGTCCCCTGCCTCTTCCTACCTGAGACCTGTCCCATCCTGGGGCCAACCTCCCACCACCCAGAGACAACAGGGAAAGGTGCTCTGTGAAGCTAAAGAACCTAAACAGCTGGAGATCTTGCCTTAGGTGAGAAGGCCGACTTGACCCCCAAGTCCTCTGACCTCCGCAAATTCCAGACCCCCAGGCCTGTCTCATGATCTCAATTTTGGTTGCTCCACTTTGTCTCCATCAAATGTTCTGAAGCATTTCACACAGGACTAGGCTTAGGCAATTTGGCCAGACCTTTGATCATGGTCTCTAGAACCATAGGTTTACTCTGCCCTGACCCCATGGTGATGTCCCCGTGTGTGGTGGCGCAGAGACAGACAAAGGGGGGGGGGTGCCTCCTGAGATGAGGAGTCCAATCAGATGCCCATCTGGCCATGTCCCGAAGGAGCTTAGGTGAGGCTTAGCCATAGTGGTCTCAGCGTTGTGACTTGCAATTGGTAATTCCAATGCCGCCAAAGACCATATGCCGTTCACCATGGAATCACAGGCAGGTCCACTCAGACTCCATAGGCTTCTGGGGACCTTAAGGGTGCCCGCCCGTGGAGTCACAGAATCAGTCCGCTTGAGCAAGCCAGGTTGGACTACACATTCACTCACACATTCACACTTCAGAAGTTATTACATTCCCTCCCTGGGAATCCCTACCTGTGAGACCTCTAAGAGGTCTCTGGGAGGTGATCTGGCTCCCCGTCCACCCCAATGGGGGTGGGCTGTCTGGGTCCTGGGGCCCTAGGACTTACCAGAATCCGATGTCAGGACCAGGTCCTCACCCGCCAAGTCTCCTCAAGTCCGGCAGGAACAGCAGAGTGGGGCCGGCCTGAGGCGACCAGGGCAGGAGACTGCCGAAAATTAGGCACGGCATGCCTTCTCTGTTAGGATCCCTCATTCAGTCACCACCCCGCTGTTGCCCCCAAACCAGTGGCAACAATGGGCCAGCGCGGTTGGGTTTCCCGGTCAGGGAACCAAATATTAGGGAACCTGGACTGGATCACCCGACAGAAGAACCAAGAGGCACTCGGAGATCTTGGAGGATAGGAGGTTTATTTAATGCCGACGGGCTCAGAGCAGAGTGGTCTCCAAAGGTCTGAGCCCCAAGCACAAACAAAGGGGGTAATTTATACACTTCTACCTCTGCATACTTGGCACTTTTGGAGCATGCATGAAGCGGCGCAGGGAGAAGATCCCAGATTGGTGCGTGTGGGAAGCAGAGCAGGGAGAAGAACCCTGAAGAGCCCCAGGGCAAGGACTGGGACTCTCTCGCTGGCTCGGTCAGCCATCTTAGGACACAGATTTTCCTTAATCTAGTGACACCACACATATACAAAAAATCTTCATTTATAAAAAAAATTACATAGCTCAGTGAATTTTCAGCATGAATATATACTTGTAAATGTCAGTCAGACAAGAAAATAGTTTGTTATAAGCAACACATAAAAAAGCCCTGCCCCTCTTTACCACAATTCACCAAAAGATAATTATATCCTAACTTCAAATACCATAAATTACTTTTGCTTATTTGAACATTATATAAAAGGAAATGTATTGCATGTATATTTTCTGTTTCTTTTACTTTATGGCATGTTTGTGATGTTCACTATTTGTGAGTCATTCATTCTATTTCACATAGCAGTAGTCATTTGTGCTGCATGGTATTTTATATAATGACTATCCACTTGACTGTTAATTCCATTTGGAATTTTCCAGATTTTAGCTATGCTGTATGAATTTTTGTCAGATATGTAAGTAGGAATTGAATTGCTTGGTCTTGGGAAATGGTGATCTAGATGTATAGATATTTTCAAAAGTTTTCCACGATATATGAATAATGTTTACCATTTGCATTGCAGCAGTTTGAACGATTCCATTTAATACCATTTCAATGCTTTCTACTGTCAGTCTATAACTTTAGTCTCACTAAAATGTGTAGATGTTTACTGGTATCTCATTGTGCCTTTAATCTGCATCTTCCTAATGATTAATATTATTTCATATAGTTATTGGTCCTTTAGGCAAGCTTTTTGGTAATGCACCTGTTCACTTATTTTTCTCATTTTTCCCTTTTGTGTTCTTTTTAAAAATTAATCTGGAGAAGTCCTTTATGATATTTGGGATATGAATCCTTTGTCAGACATATGCATTGCACATATATATATATATATATATATATATAGTGTTTTTCTAGAGTCCTCATGTAACTCAGTGTTGTTTGTAAAAGACCCTTTAAATGATTTTTGTGTAATAGGAAGTATAAGAGCGTTAGTTAGTACAACAGCACTTTCCTTTTCAGTCTGATTTTGAATAAGCAAAACTGCTAGGAATTTGCTTCCCCCCGCACCCCCCAGAATTAGTCAAACATTGGAATACTAGCTATCCCATCTCTAGTGTCCATCTAACAATAGATAAACAGGATGTATCAAATATTCTTATTTGCTGCAAATAAAGTTTCCTTTATGTGAGTACTCCATCTGATGTAGTCGGTATCTGTAACTTATCAAGGAGCAAACTCACATTAGTGTGGTTACATTATTAAGACCAAACAAATCCTCCCTTATGCAAGTTCTGGGCATTAGGTTATGTACATCCTCTTGGTTAAACAAAAAGGTGTATTTCACAAGTTTTGAATACAGAATTACGAAAAGGGACATCAAATGATTTTTTCTACTGTATTTTCAATTTATTCCAGGTCCAGCTCTTGTAAAAGACATCTAACACTCACATATACATAGATTCACACATATTAGAAATAAAATGCAATTTTATTATTTATGGCCCCAAGCCTCATTTCCCACTGCTTTTCTTTTTCTTTCTTTCTTTTTTTTTTTTTTAGTGTTCCATGATTCATTGTTTGCATATAACACCCAGTGCTCCATTCAATACATGCCCTCTTTAATACCCATCACCAGGTCCCACTGCTTTTCTTTCCTTATGCTCTGTTTTAATGTCAGCAGTTTTTAAACCTATCTTATACATTCCTTAGTTGTTTTACTCAGTATATTCTTTTTTATTTTTCTCATGCAAATGCTAGTCATTCTTCAAGGACAGACTCAAATTGAATTATTATGTGAAGCTTTTAATTACTAACTTTCATCTTGGATTATATCCTACTTAAGTTTTTAAAATCTATCATAATTGTTCACTGACCATATATCATATAATTAACTATTGCTTAATGTTATTTTTTGTCTTTGTCAATAAAATTATAAGTTTCTTAAAGGCAGTGCAAGGGGGGGCACCTGGGTCACTCAGTCGTTTGGCATTTGCCTTCGGCTCAGGTCATGATCTCAGGGTCCTGGGATCGAGTTCCACATAGGGCTCCCTGCTCAGCGGGGAGGCCTGCTTCTCCCTCTCCCTCTGCCCCTCTCCTCCACTCTGTGCCTTCTCTCTCTCACTTTCTCTCAAATAAATAATTAAATCTTCAAAAAAAAAAAAAAAGGACAGTGGGATTTTCATAGGCTTCTTTATTTCATGTAGCATCTAATAATCTTGATTCTATAATAGGTGTTCAATTAATTGAACGTTGGTTCCATTGATGAAAATGAATTATTTTCAAATGGTGTAGTAGTTGATAATAAGTGATACTTCAAAAGGAGTGTGGTAGACAGAATGCCTCCAAAAGATGTACATAACCTAATGCCCAGAACTTGCATAAGGGAGGATTTGTTTGGTCTTCATAACGTAACCACACTAATGTGAGTTTGCTCCTTGATAAGTTACAGATACCGACTACATCAGATGGAGTACTCACATAAAGGAAACTTTATTTGCAGCAAATAAGGAGTTCATGGGGAATAAGTTCCAAAGATATGACTCTGAGCGGTGGGGTGGGGGGGGGGTGAGTGGGTTACTTTTATTTAGAGTTAGGATGAATATTCAGAAAGGTTGTACAGGCGTACTTAGAAATACTCTTATACAGGCATCCTATATAATGTTAATGAAGCTTGTGCTCCTTCTAGGATAGAGACTTTAGCAGTATAATGAAGCAGAGGTAACTGCCGGACTAAGGGAGAAGGCTATGGGCTTTAGGAGCTGGTATAAAACCGGGTGAGGTCTTGAGCTCCTTATCTCTAGTAAAGAATGCAGGGTCTTGCATACTCTGAGACAGCTCTGTGAGTTTTATCACTGATTTATTGTCTCTGACAAGGTTAGGCTATTTCCTGCCTGATAGAGACTGTTAGCTTTTGTACTCCCTTTGTTCCCCTTAAAATCCTTAACTTCTGAGGTTTTTGCATTGCTTTGTAACTCTGACACCTCCTAGGAAGTTCTGCAAGAAGAGTGCTTGGGCAAGTAAGGCACAGATAGTGGGTGGGGTGATAACTGGGGCCTTAAAAGGACTTTTCTTGTGTCAAGAAAATTCTGGTCTTTCTTTTTCTGGGGCCTCCTCACTCTTTCTGCTTTCAGTCAATTAAGAGTTATCCTATTTTTTTTTTTTTCTTCAGCCAGCCAAACAGTTGATTTACTCCCTGGGATCCACATGTAGTCCACCCATTCCCTCCTCCCACCCTTTTCTATGAATATTAGCCAAGTTCAATTTCAAGTTATCTAATCACCATCAAGTCATACTTTTGTCCAAACAATAATTTGCTATGCGCTTTTCAAACAGCTACTTAAGATGCAGTTATAATTTACCATTTCATTTTGCTTACATATATTACATGCTTTAGGGAGGCTGAGGAGAATAAAAACAGAGGAAAACACCTTCTAAAAAAAGTTGACCTTGAGAACATTAGATATGATAAAAAGAGACTCATCAAAATTTATTTTCTTTTGCTAATAGGAATATTTAGAAACATCTCTGATTTTATGTAATGATTGGCAAAACCGTGTTTTTTTTTTAAAAAAAGAAGGCAAAACTGTGTTTTTTGATCAAGAGTCAAAAGATTTGAACTCAGACTTCTTAGCCCACTTATAGCATTGGGTTCATATCCTACCAAAAAGGGTAGAATAAACTTTTTAGGGCCAATGCTTAGCAAAACCTCCTCCTTCATTACAGCTTTAGTTCCCTTTCTGTTATTTTCAAGGATTTGATATAAGAAAATATATGTAGGACTAGGATAAAAATTTCACTACCTTAAAAACACAAATGACCCTTTCTGAGCAAAATGCTTGAGCTTTCAGAATGGCGATGGGGGTAGGGGCAGTCAAGCGATGAAGCACCTTGTCTCAGAGGCTGTGACTCACCATTTACATTTTAGATGTTTTGGCACGTGGTTAGTTCATTGGGGTCTAAATATGAAGTACACATCCACTGTAGTGCTCTTGGCAGTCAGCTTTATAAATGTCCCTCAGAATTTTTAAACAGTTAATATGCTTCACTAAAGAAGCTAAATCATTATCAAATAGCAAAATGATAGGACCCACTAATTTGGGTCTCATTCGACCACTAAACTGGTCCTTTTAGACATTACAATATAATTTTCCCATTAAAGGCTCTTTGATAGGCTTGGAGGTGGGTTTATTTGAAGTTCCCTTTATGCTAAGGAGAGAGAACTCTGCTCTTTGAGGTGTAGTCTTTGTTACAGGACTTTTGAAATGTAAAAACGATTGACTAAGCAATGATGAGGTATGTTGTTTGCATATGAATTGCTGTACTTCAGCTACTCCTGCTTCATCAGCAAAGTACCAATTAGCCACCAGTGCTATTGTCTTCTAAATTAGCAAAGAAAAATTTCAGAAGGTTATTTCAGGCACCAAATGCTGCTCCAAATAGAGCTTCAGAGTACAAAGTCTTAAAAACAAGAAGAAAAAAAAAAGGAATATCCGGAAGCTCCTTTCTTAAATACCTGGCCTGTTACTTAGGAATTTTACTGACTGAATTATATATAAAAAGACAGGTCTTGTAATCTGTAATTTGTGTCATTCTACAGAAAACAACCTTGAAGGTAAGGTCTTGTTAGAGCAGTATTAGGTTTAATCAAATTGGAGATGTACACCATTTTATTCAAAATGCTTAGGGACACTTAATGTCTGCTAGTTCATCCAGCTGTGTAAGGAATTAGGAATCGTTATCTCCTTTTGTGAACAGGTTAAAATCCCAGACGTGACTCCAGCCTATCCAAGAAAATACACTGAACATACCACAATAGGCTACTTAGTTATGAAAGACACAAGATGAGTAAGTCTACATGGTTAAAACTTGTGTCAAGCCCAAGTGAGGATTGCAATTGTCTACAGGCCAAAAATAATAGCAAGAAGTTGATTTGTCATATTTCCTAGACTTCAGTAGGAAATTGGACAAAAGTTAAAGAGGTACTTTAATATTACTTATTATGCTAATGGTAACGATCAATGAAAACTCAACTCATAATCCATTTAACAAAGCCTTCACAATTGTAAGCTTATTAGGTAGGCTCTTGGCTAGATCAGAGATCTGGGTACGCAAAAGAATTACCTGGGGAGATAAAAATTACGGAGTTTCCATTTCTGGTAACTATGAATTAACTGGTGCTGAACTAATCCTCTTGGCAATAGTAATTATATAGTCTAAATAGAAAAGAAAAAAAAATGTTTGGAAATATGTTGGTGTGAGATGAAGCAAGCCCAAAGGGGAAGTGTATGGTAGCGTACATTTCCTACCTTGGTGTTTTCTAGTGCCCACCACTGCCCAAAGCTGGTCATGCAGGGAGGTGCTGCTTGCCTACTCACTGTGCCTGCCATTTATTCCAGTCAGTGTGGCTATGCTGTAAGAGTAAGGACTGCATTTTATTTCTCTCTGTAGCCTTAGCAAATAGCTTATTACACTAAATACAAAGTTATAAATCTGTACCTATCTATACTCACATACACTGATACACATATATTTTGTGTATGTGTATTTTAAACTGAAGCAGCTAGGAACTCTAAGGATGCATTAATAAAGAAAACATAGATTTCTATTCTTTTAACCTCAGGTACATCCCCCTTCCCAGAGAAACAGTATTCCTTAATAAAACCCAGTCTTGAAGCACTACCTAACGTTAATGTGCCATGTTTTAAAGGACAATATAATGCAGGACAAGAAATGGAAGTAAACACCTAATTTCACTTGAGCACTTCCTTGTTAATTTTAACTGTTATCAATCAGTGGGAGAAAAGTTCCTGTAAACTTAATTTGGGTATACAAATACAGCCGGTTATTATCCTTTCTAAACTCAAGTAGGAAACAGACACTTAACTCAGCCAGGGTACTCTGCCATCAGCAAAAGCCCTTGGAGCAATATTTGATCTGTTGGGGCTCAGGGCAGGCCCACCCCAAGATACACCACACTGGCATATTGATTATGTTCAGTTAAAATTACTTAAGGAAGGAACAGCAAGAGCAAGAACGCCCTGACCTTCCTTTGTGTCTGGAAAGCAGGAAATAAATCTCCCATGTGTAAGTTACCCTTCTTGCACCTGGAGGTAGGGAGACCCTTATCATTAGAGATGGGAACTCAGGGCTGAAGAAGCCTATATAAAGAAATCTTGTTACTGTTAATAATTACTACCCCAGCCCAAATTCTGTTTAGAATTCCTTACTGACTAAATTGTCAAAAAAAAAGTAAGTTTTCTTTATACTGTCAATTCCTTACAAATTTATTTCTTTTTTACTGGAAAGTGCAAAAACTGTCTGCCTTGGTCACTTCTTACATCTCATATCTAGGAGGCCTCTATAGATAGAAATTACATTTCATCTGTCTTGTATTAATTCTTAAACCAGCCAAAAGAATCTTGAAGGGTATGGTAACATTTTTCCTCCCCATCAGATCCTAGATTCAGAATGTCTGGGATCCAGAGCTTCCTGGGTATCCGGGATCTTGGCAAGTTGTTTTTGTTCAGTATCTCCTTCTTCTAAGAAGAGAGGCCTTTAATTTCATATTTAGAACTTACTAAAGAGAAGCCATTAAAGAGCATTTCCTTATGCCTAATTAATACTCTGAGCATTCCCTCTGACTTTCTAGCATAGTCCCTGCCTGGAAGGAAAAAAACAAAGAAAAAAAACAAAAAAAGACAGAAAAAAACAAAACAAAACTGTGTTTCAGCAATATGCTGCAGTTCTGCATGATTTTTTCACAGCTGTTGTCCCCACTAAGTTCACTTTCTTCATTATCAGATCCCTAGAAGTATGTAGCATAATGGTCTTTTTGGTTCCCTATGCAGATTACTTGTCATTAGCAGTCAAGGATCATAATTTTTTTCCTCATTAAGCATAGATTATAAACCTCATATAAACAAAAAGGAACAGGGATTGAAATACACACACACACACACACGATTTTCTTCAAGTTTTCTTATTGAAGGAGCAAAAGTTGGCTCTCTCAATTTTTGCTAATTTCTATTATAACCCTCGGTGCATTAAAAAAATAATTTTCTTCATAGGAGTCTTGCATAATTGTTAAATTGCAACCCATCTTAACACAATGTCTTGTTGTAATGTAATATGGGCTCATCTGTATGTGACTCAAAGTAATATTGGATTTTGAAAGAAAGATTTTTATGTCCTTGCTCTCAAAATGCCTCATGAACCATTTGAAGAAGGAAAATGAATCTGAAGAGCTATCTAGAAACTTTTCGTTGCAGGGCTCCTGAGTGGCTCAGTCAGTTAAGTGTCTGCCTTCAGCACAGGTCATGATCCTGAAGTCCTGGGATTGAGTCCCGAGTTGGGGGGGGCGGTCCCTGCTCAGTAGAGAGTCTGCTTCTCCTTCTCCCTCTGCCTCTCCCCGCTTGTATTCTTCCCCCCGTCAAATAAATAAATAAAATCTTACAAAAATAAAAACAAAGAAACGTTTCGTTGGTAAATTTTAATAGAGTAAAGCAAGTATTAAAAGTTATAAAATGAGTGTCCATGGCTTGGAAGACTATCCTGAAGATGATAAAGCATTCGTCAAAAATGTCACCTCACCGATACTCTAGATGTTACAGATGATAAAGTGTAGGTATAATTTAATTGCCAGCATTCTTTATTCCTTAGTGCAACATAAAATGATATCTTTCCATCAATATAGTCATACATTCCGGAAATAGTATTGTAACTCCTGATCTAGGGGCTCGTTGGAAATTAAAATGCAGTCTTTGTTATCCTCCTGCGTCCACGTAACTATACGCCACCCCTCAACCTGCTCTCTGCCCTGGAAGGCATCTTTGTCCTCTCTCTGCCTTCCTGTTGTATTTGACCAGCGGAAAGCACACTCGCATCTCAGAGTGGGGAGGAGAGGGGAGGGGAGGTATTTATTCCTGCGCCTTCTTTTTTACTTTGCTGCAGCGCTGACAAAAGCTGCATTTCTTTTTGGCCCCAGTGTTTATCTAGTGGCCCATTTTTTACTGGACTCCATTAACTTGATTCCATCTTTCTTATCCCTTCAGGATTAAAATAATGCATTTCATTGAATCTAAGTGATATCACATATCACTTTTTGCCACTATTGTTCATCCCTAGGAGTTTGACTATCCATGTTTGTCTTTTAACTCTACTCAAACCTTTGTAAATAGTCCCTTCATTGAACTCTCCTCAATTAACCCCTTTAAGTGTATCATCTTTTTCCTGCTAGAACCCTAGCTGACACACAACCCCACTCTTCGGGTGGGTTATTCTTTTAATGTCAGCTGGAATTAATCTATTAATGTTAAGTTTAGTTTCACAAGATGACACTAAACTTAGGGTATGTGTGTGTATGCACTTCTGTGTGTGTGTGTGTGTGTGTGTGTGTGTGTGTGTGTGTGTGTATGTAATAAGATTGGCTGGTAGTTTCCATTTGGTACTATAGGAGCAGAAAATGTTTCCCTTCTTTTCTTCTAGGTTCTTTAGCTGGTTTAATAATTAAACTGACATAGACAGGAGAAAAGTGAATGTCATATGTACAGGAGCCCCATAAAAGTATAAGACTCCTCAGTCAAGTAATTGAGTCTTACATACCATCCTGAGCTAAAGAGAAGCGGGTAGGGGTCTGGGGCTTCAAAGTGCTAAAGACAATTCACAGGAAGATGAGAAGAGCAGATGTTTGGTAAACAAATGTTTGCCATGCCACACATAGTTTTCCTGATATAAAAAGTTATCTCTGTCATAATTCTCTTTCTGCTACAGTTTCCCTCTCTAAATCCTTTTAGGCCGTTAAGAGGGAGGTAAAGAGTTCTTCCTAAGTCTGCTAGTCCTCCATAATTTTTAGCTGGAAATAATCCACAAGCCAAAATGGCACACTGTGGGGTGGCATATTCTGTTTCCCCTCAGTATTTACTTTTTCTTGCTTGTGTATAAGAGTTATACTGCATTTAAAAAGTTGGAAGTAAGGGGCGCCTGTGTCGCTCAGTCCATTAAGCGTCTACTTTCAGCTCAGCTCATGATCTCAGGGTCCTGCTTTCAAGTCCCGAGTCAAGCTCCACACTCAGTGGGGAGTCTGCTTGTCCCTCTCCCTCTGCCCCTACCGCCACTTGTACTCTCTCTGTCTTTCTTTCAAATAAATAAATGAAATCTTTAAAAAAAAGTTAGAAGTGTTCTTTTTCTTCTTATGCTATAAACCAATTTCATCATCATGTGATAACATTATTATCATATGCTATATTAAAGTTTGAAAATAAGGACTATGTGGTCCTGGAGTATTGGCCAATATGGCCTTAATATTTCTCTTAGCTTGGCTAAACTTAGATAGGATTCTTCCTGACTCTAGGCCTTTGACCTCCCTTTTGTTAAAGCATTTACTTTAGAAAATTTATAATTGCAAATTCTTATTCTTCCTCTTGGCAGCTTTATAACTCAGGAATGTCTTTCTTAAGGACCCGGAGCCATCCCTGTGAAATATAACCAACAAGGATAATAGCACCCCTATGTCCCACCTCTGTGGGAGAATAGGATCGTAACTCAGACTTACAAAACTACCTCCTGTCATGAAGATAGGAGAAAGTTTACTTTTCCTTTGGGTAAGTCCAATTAGCAGACACAGATGGCCTTAGATCTCTCCCACCTCATATCTTAAAAACCCTTTGTTAGAGCACAGTTAAGTTTAGAATCCAGTTTCTTCCCTCTTGCAATAGCCTTGGGTAGAGTCACCCTGTCCTGTTTAACTCTGACCAGTGCAATTTTTACTTTGAAAGTGTCTTCTTGATATTTCTCTTTTCCTTTATACCAGCTATTATTTTATACTTTTGCAAATGCCGCTTTTTAGAATTATTAGAGTTCTATTACACTTCTCTTTTCCATTTCAAAATTTCTGCTTTTATATTTATGAATTTTAATCCTTATGTAATTTGGTATTTCTTGTTATTAATGTTATCAAATTGAATGTGTCCTTTATTATTTTCATTCTTTTGTAACAACGAGTTTTAAGGTGGTGAATTTTCTCTCAGTACAATTGTTATTACATCTCATAGATTGATGATTGATTGATTGATTGATTTAGAAGGAGGAGGGACAGAGGGAGAGAGAATCTTACCAATACAGGGCTCAATCTCACAACCCTAAGGTCATGACCTGAGCTGAAATCAAGTCAGGCACTTAACCAACTGAGCCACCCAGGGGCCCCACATCTCATAGTTTTAAATGTGCAGTAATAATTATTTGGCAATTGCATTTTGGTTGCATCATTCATCCCAGAATTGTTTAGGAAACCATTGAATGAATTCCCACATGCCTAGGTATTTTTTATTTCTATATTCACAATTTCCTTATAGTTTTAAATGTGGTATCAGAAAAATTCTAATTTCTATTTTTGGAAATTTAATAATTTTCTCTTTACTCAACATATGACTAAACAGTGTATATTTCCTATGGATAATAATAGGCAGAAAGTTTATATTATTTAGAGTTTATTAAGTATGTATGTTTTAAAATACTATATACACAAATAATCTCACTCATTGGATTATTTGTATTCCTTAAGCCTAATTTATTATGTACTTTGTCAGTGTCAGGGGAAAAATCAGAAAAATAATGCATTTATTGTTCTAGAGATTGAATGTTTGTATCCCCTAAAATTCATATATTGAAATCATACCACCCAAGGTGATGGTTTTTTAAAGGTGGGTTCTTTAGAACATGCTTAGGTCAGGAGGACAGAGCCCTCATAATTGGGATTAGTATCCTAATAAAAGCAACCCCAGAGAGCCCCTGGCTCCTTTCTATCACATGAGGTTACAGGAAAAACACGGTTGTCTAGGAAGTGATATCTTACCACACATCAAATCTGCAGCGCCTTGTTCTTGGGCTTTCCAGCCTCCAGAACTGAAAAATAAATGTTGTTTAAACCACTTAGAATATGGAATTTTTGTTATAGCAGCCCCAATGGACTAAGGCAATTATGTTGTTTCTTTCAATCTAACTTTATTCATTAATAATAATCACACCCCGTTAATAATTTTTGCTTTGAATTAACATCTTTTTTCTGATAGTCTTATTTATTTACTTTACCATTATTATTGGCTATTAAGCTTTTTCTGGTTTCTACTCGAGCACTTTTCATACTTTCTCTTTCAATATTTCTGAGTGATTATTTGACTTTACCTTTTTTTTAATTGGAATTTACCTTTGAGGATGATATAGAGTTACATTTTTATTATGATTGCATTTTGACTCATTATTTTTCCTCAGGCTTAAGAGCATTTGATTTACATTTATTATTTATAAGAGGATTTCCTTCCTCTGTGTAATCAGTTCTCCAGTGATTGGGAATTTGTATAATCTCTTTTCAGTCTAGTTTTGTTGCTTCAAACAATATTCTTAAACTTGTATAAAATCCATCAGTTTGAGTGAGACAAAAGGATATCTACTAACCTGATCATTACATCATAAACGATGAGATAATATGTATAGACTTTTTCTTTTTCTCTCCATTGCTCCTTCATCCCTTAGTTTTCCTTTATTTGAAAGCTACATTTGTCTCATTACAATCTTATTTTTCCATTCATCATTATTTCTCAAAGATTATCAGCTTTGTTTCTGATATATTTTTAGCCATGTGCTATTTTAAAGCTTATCATATAAGAAGTTGTAATTTTATTTTACTTTATTGCATCCAGTATTATTAATATTATTTGTCTTTGCATATATGTATGAGTATGTGTATGTACCTAATTTAATTATGTGATAAGCTCTATGGCAGTAACAACCATGTTCCTCATATCTTCTTCAAGTCCCCACAATCCTTAGCAAAATGCTTCTCTATGTAGGTATTCAGCAAGATTTTTTTTTATTTTGTTATTGAATTTAAAAGCTTGATGAAGACCTGAAGAAATGCTCTGACCTCTCATCAGATAGCACTCATATTTCCCATTTTTTTATCCTTTTCTGAAAACAAAACAAAGTTTTACATTTCACAAAAATGTCGCCAATTTCAAAGACGACTCTAAATGAAGCAGGAGAGCGAGGTTCTTGTCTCTCAGAATGGAAGAATGAATCTCACGGATAAAGGAGAGTGAGTAAAGCAATAGAGTTTTATTAAGTAACGATACAGAAAAAGCTCTCGGGAGTGAAAGGGGTCCCGACAGGGTTGCCAATGGTGGACCTCCACTGACAGTTTTTTATTTAGAACTGACCAGGGAGCATGTGGCCTTATCAGATAGCATCTTTAATGTCTTACTTCTTCTTCGGGGTCTAGTCGCAGTGTGACTGCCATTAAAGGACCCCACCTCTGATGCCCAGGGCAGGAGGGTCTGGTTTGTTCCCTTATCTCTGGTTTCCTTATGCTTCAACATTTCTGGGATTTCTGTGAGCCTGATCATGTAGCCCCCTACCCATCTCTCCCTACCTAGCCGCGCTTGTCCCTTACTCAATGAGACCTTTCAGATGTGCATCGACGGGTCATATACTTGGGGGACGATTACCAACATGTATCTGCAGGGCAGGGGAAGAGGGGTGGGATAGAGATAAAGGAAGTTTCCAAAGGAATTTTTATATGTCAAAGTAGACTTGCAGGATCTTGGGGGTCAGGCTAAGATTGCCATTTGCCCTTAGCAAAGTGTCAACATCCAAGCAGTTGAGTCCCCAGAGGAATGTCATCATGCCTATTTTCAAGGACTTGTCAATGGGCTGTAAGTAGTAAGGAAATTTAATAATTCTCCTTCTGCCTTTTTTTCCCCCACATCAAAGGGAAATAGTGGGAATGATCAATAACTGGCATTAGAGAAGCACATGCCCTAATTCTAAAAATAACAATAAGAATTTTCATTTTCGTGCAAAACAGACTCTAAAGATTTAATTTAGTGTAAGGTAATAAAGGAAATTCTGCATTTACAGTTTAGTTCGTCACTGTTTAGTCCTTTTTATCCATTTGTAGCTATAAATGTGCTGATGAGGTAGAGAAGGAGAAGGTATTTTAAGACTTGTATTTATGTAAAGCATATTGAAGAATTTTCAAGTTCTCAATTACTGGCTAAATGCACTCTTTGCATTATCTTCATTATGAATGCTGTTATGTAATCCTATGAATCTCTTCAAACATTTAAACCAGATCTAAAGAAGTGAAGTATAGCCGTTAATTTTTTTTTTTTTTTTTTTTTTTTTTACTGAGAGTTGAAAGACCTTAGTCCCCAAATATTGCTGCCCAAATTCTGCTTCACTGAGATTGCTTAGCAACTGCTGTTAACAGGATTTCATTTTTGCTGTGCCTATGGACTGACCCATAATCAATACAACCTGTCTCCCCACACCTTTCAGGATTTGAATAGCAAAAGAATTCTTGAAACAAAGCTATGACAGTCTTCCACAATAAAATAAAATCTTTAGTTACTTGCCCCTCCCCCATCCCCCATCAACACATACCTTAAGGTGCTCTCGCTTGCATTGTGTTAACAAAGGCCGGTTTACTGCTTTGTTTTTCCTTCCACAGTCTGGTAATGTAGGGGCCAAAGGCAGGCTGCCCCAATATAGGCCACTTAGGCATTTACATTATTTTAAGTGAAAAGTAACCAAAACCCAGTGGATGCAGGAAAAGCTCTTTCCCTTGTCCTCAACTGCCTAAATGGGCATGGGAAAGGAGAGCCTGTACCGGGAAAGGAGAGCCTGTACCAGGAAAAGAGCTATTAACAGAGACCCCACTTTAGCTAAGAAATTTACCTGCATAATAGAGCAATCTTTGTTTTTGAAAACATTTCCTTTCACCTTCTTGCTAATGGCCTTCCTCCTCTTTGTGTTCCTGGGCCCTAACCCTCTCCTTAGCACTCTGAGCTTCTTGTTGCCTCATTGTCTTTGGCATTTCACCTCTGTGTGGATTCCCCATACACACTCTATTAAATTTTACTTTCTCCTGTTAATTTTTCCCATGTCACTTTGGTTCTAAGTCCAGCTAGCAGGACCTTGAAGGGCAGAGGAAGGTCTTCTTCCCCTCCTCCCCGAGAGTAGTGTTACTCACATTAGAACCAGACTCCCTACCACCTAGCCTGGAATGCTTCAATGAGGATGGAGTAAAATGAAGACCCTTTACTATCTCCCCTCTTCAACATGCTCCCAGCTGGACATCTAACTTCAGTAGTTCTGCTACTGCTGAGGACCCTGCCCTTTTCTGTTAAAGTGTTGCTGGAGCCTCTTTTATTGTTGTTGTTGTTGTTTAATATTTATTTGATTGAAAGAGAGAGTATGAGCGAGGGAGGGTGAAGGCAAAGGCACAGAGGGAGAGGGGGAGGGAGAGAATCTCAAGCAGACTCCCCTTTAAGTAGGGAGCCCAACAAGGGGCTTGATCTCATGACCCTGAGATCCTGACCTGAGCCGAAATCAAGAGTTGGATTCTTAACCAACTGAGCCACCCAGATGCCCCTCTTTTATTGTTTTTATTATCATTATAATTACCCTTGTTGAGACTCCACTACTTGATTTTATCATTGCCAAGAGATTTTATGAGGTAGGTAAGTATAGCATTGATTTTTGGGGGACTCTTACTAATAATGTTTATTTTTCACCAATAAAAGGCAAAGAAAGGGCAACCATCATTTAAAAACCTTGCTACTAAGTCTGTTCTGAGCTGCCTATTTGTATGAGTGTCAATAGCACAAAATATTTTAATTTTTGAAATGATTTTAAGGACAATTTAGAATTGCAATGGTCAGTTTGAGAAAGTTTTGACATAAAATGTTTCACTTTTAGAGACACCTTAACACAAAAAGGAGGAAGTAGTCTTATTTGTCTAAAAGAAAGAGCACTTAGGAGACAGCTCACTTTCTTTATATGAGTGTGCGTGTGTGTGTGTGTATGTGTGTGTGTGTGCACGCTTGCATTAGAAGAGATTTCCTGAATCTAATCTTTCTCTTCTTCATGCAGAGGGAAGAGACATAGCTTTTGACAGTAATAATTTCACATTTGTCTAAAGCTGGCTCCTTCAAACTTCCTTTTATTTTTTTCACTCCCACTTTTCCCCTGTCTTGGAAAATTTTAGAGATTGGGGCACCGGGGTGGCTCAGTCAGTTAGGCTCAGGTCATGATCCCAGGGTTCTGGGATCGAGCCCCGTGTCAGGCTCCTTGCTCTGCGGGAAGCCTGCTTCTCCCTCTCCCACTCTCCCTGCTTGTGTTCCTGCTCTCGCCGTGTCTCTCTGTGTCAAATAAATAAATAAAATATTTTTAAAAAGATAAAAAAATGCATGTAATATTTGACTTAAATGGGTGAATAACAGGCTTAAAAGTATATGTTTAATTCCATTTTTTACTATATAAATTAATGCCAACAGAATATTCCAGCTTATATAAGATTATGGCTAAACATCTTGATTTAAAATTTTAACAATTTCCAACATTAGTTTATGAGTCAAGGAAGCTATCATTGTCTCCACAATGGTTTCAAATTTATAAAATGATGTGTAAATAAATTAATTTGTAATAACAGGATACCTGTTAAAATGTTAAATCTCATAAATTCTAATAATGCTGTAAATAATAAGGGATTATTATATTGACTTTAATTACAATTTCCAAATTTTCAATTAAATTTAAGACCTTAGACTAATATTAAATTGTGTTAATAAATAATCTTTTGTTAGTTGGGTAATTTTAAAGCATGAAAACAAAACTGTGGTCGTTAAACATAATTTTAATTTAAATTTGTTTTTTTACCATAGGGAATGTGAAAGTGCCTTTGCATAACGTTAAATACATACCATCTTTTTTTGCTACAATAGAATTTTTAAAGGTTTTATGAAATATCTGCTCATGAAGATACGGAATCTGGATTTGTGATTGAGTTTTCACTGTATCTTTGTCTATAGGAAACAAAAGTTATTTGGTTAAGTTGAAAATTAATATAAATGCTTGAGATTATATTAAGTATAATAAGAGTAAAAAGAGTAATAAGAGTATGTACACAAAACTCTAGGTATGTTTTATCTGTTTCTTAAGGAACTTTTTGTAGTTTATTTAGATGGGAAATTTAGTACAAATTATCTTATATTTTATTTAAAATACTGATTAATTATATTTTAGTTAAAAATAAAAGCTTAAGTTTATTATTTTATTAGATATTTGTGTATATGTCTAAATATATAAATAAAGATTATTAAGCTTTTGAATAACAAAAGTAAATATAAAAGTAAATGTTAAATAATTAAACAAGTTGACTTAATATTAACGTATTTACTTATGAAGAAAAAGTTAATGGGGGGGGCTTGGATGGCTCAGGCAGTTAAGTGTCCAACTTGATCTAAGCTCAGGTCATGATCTCAGGGTTGTGAGTTCAAGCCCAGCATTCAGCTCCGGGCTGGGTGTGGAGCCTACTTAAAACAACAACAACAAACAAACAAACAAACACAAAGTTAATGAATAGTTTACTGTAAGACATTACTGAGTAACATATAAAAATAGTAAAATGAAATCTTGAGTTTTGTCTATCATGTGACCAAGTTATTCTCTGCTCAGATAATAAAATTTCCTTAATTTTTGAAAAATCAAAGTTTATCATAATTGTTGTTCCTTAATACTGTAACATTTTTTCCTTTGAAAACGTAAGTTTTCGTCTTTTCCCACTTGGCACTTTCTCTTGATTTTTCTTGACTAGGTCCTTCCCTAATTCAGGCGCATTGGGAATAATAAAACGATGAGGATGTGCTTTATCACAAAATATCTTTGGACTTTCCTAGAATGGCTTAGATAACACAAGGTTTTTTGTTTTTGTTTTTTCCCATCTCCTTATAAACAGATTACAAATGATTAATAAAAGGAATTAGGCTTCTTTGGTATCCTTCAAATTTTAATAAACTTATAATTATTATAAGAATTATTTGTTTACCAAACATAGGAACTTCCATTGTCATATATTTATATGCATAATTAGCCTTCTCATGTTAAAAGAAAAACTGAAAGAGCTGAAATGCAGTGCTCCCTGGATTTCTCAGTGTTTTTGGCTTCCTGAGTAATGGAAATTGATGCACTATAACTAGAAAAAAATGTTTCCTTTTGTCCTCCAGAAACATTTGCTCTCCACATGTTAAGTCTATTATATGCAGACACACGGGTTTATAATTCAAGGGGGATGAATCCCTGAGCCATTCTTTTACATTCACATTCAAAATGGTTCCAAATTAGGGACCTCCTTCTTCCTGTCTCAGACAAGATCTGTTTCCATTACAGAGATAAAGTTTCTCTCTCTCTAGGGGGTAGGAGTACAGCTGCATATCAGTACCCGTATAAACTAATAGATTCATAATTTCAGATTCCTCTCCTGTATAAACAAACCATTTTTGGTACATGCATGGATAACCATCTGCCTCTCATTTCATCTTTCTGAGAATGGGGTATGGGAAACTGAAATGCTTAATGCTGCAATTAATAATAGTCTGATTTTAATCTGGAAACCTCCTGTTTGCTTTCAGAAGAATATAAATAAATTCAGGTATTAGTGTTTTATCCAGTGTTGCCTATCATCTACAAACATCATTGTCCTTAGTGTATTATTATTACAAAGAGTTAAGGTACTGTAGTCAAATTTATTACTAACATGTACAAGAAGATTTTCTCAAGGATAAAGTACAGATCCCTTGTGTGACCTTTAACCAAGGATTGGAAATGACTCTGATTTAAGACTTCTCTTTAACCTTATTGGAAGGGACCTAATCAGATAGTGTTAACACAAACACTGCATTAAAATTCTGAGGAACTGACCCTTGAGTTCATGTCTCTCAGCTAAAAAGATGTTACATTTACACTTCCAGAACCTAAATTCTGGTAAGAGTTTCCAGTAATAAAGATTCTCTAGAATCTTGAATCGAGCAGCAGAATATTAAATATTCTAGGAGTAGTATTCCAAATGCAGGGACCAATAATTGCTAAACCTTTTAAAACTAACAACTTGTTCTCCTTTTCCCCTAATTCTATTTCCCCTTTCTATTAATTTAAAATTCAGTTTATCTTGACGTGTTTTTTTTTAAGATTTTATTTACTTATTTGGGAGAGAAGGAGAGACAGTGAGAGGAGAGGGAGAAGCACGCTCCCTGCAGAGCACGGAGTCTAATGCGGGGCTCAATCCCAGGGCCCTGGGATCATGACCTGAGCCAAAGGCAGATGCTTAACAGACTGAGCCACCCAGGTGCCCCATCATGGTTTGAGCTATTGGCCTTTGGTTAGTTTCACTCCTTCCATATTAGCAATTCGCTTTCAAACTTGAAAGTCTCTTCTACACTGTTTTTTGGAGTCACATAAATATGTTAGGAAGTCATACTTTATTTTTTGGTCTCCAAATATTTCTAATGTCATTATTTCATGAGAACTCTACTTCTTTTATTAGCACCATAAGGATGATATTAAGTATATTGGAAGGGGGATCCTGTCTATTTTTTCTTGGAGATAACCTGTATCTTGAACAGGAGCTTTGGAAATAACCAGAAAAACTATGATTTTTAAGCCATTTTAGTTATCTCATTAAAGGTTAGTGTCTTAATTTGGAAGTATGTTGTACAAGTTTAATCTTGCTGCAGAATAATTTAACAGGGGGATTATGCTGATTAACATCTGCACCTTTTACAGCAGAGAGTTAAAAAAGCAGTATTCCCCAAAGGTAAGAACTCTGTGCAAAGGCATGAGACTAAAAAAATCCATAAACAAGCTGCATTAAAACAGATAATTTCTTTCACTTTCATGAAGTGAGGAACTATGGAAAACTGAGAGAATATTACCAATTCTTCAAGTTTGTGCATTTATTTGTCTGTTTGCTTTAGAGCTGGAATATAAATGAGATCCTCTTACTCTCAATCAGTTTCTTAAGAGGATCAGAATTCATTAATAGTGAAACTAATTAAGACATCTAATTATTTTAACCAATGGGGCCATAATCTGATTTAGACTATTAGACTATTAATAACACAATTATATCTCCATGTTGATATTAAATTATCAAAATTGTGATCAAAATTCTGTTGGCCCAAACTCTGACATTCTTTGTTGAATTTTCCCCTCTTCTTAAATGATAATTCCACATGGATGCAGATTTTTAGATTGTTAATATATACATCATTTATTCTACCATTTTCAGAATATGATATTTTTTCATCATGAAAACCTAAAATAGTATGAACATAGTCAATCTGTTATTGTTATTCTTTCTTAGACCTCTATAATGTACATTAATTTTATTAAGAATAAATATAAACAGAATAATCACTAATGTTTATTTGTTCATTCAAATAGCATTTATTAGTTCCTTATTATATGTTAGACACAAAAAGTATTTAAAAATGAATATTACTTCATTCCTGCATATTATCTTGTTCACAATAATCTTCAGTGAAATTATAAATTAGGAAAATAGGTCAAAAATAAAATTTTTAGTTTATAAACTTATGGGGAATATTGATCTGTCTCTGCTACTTGTAACAAAGTCATATTTTGGATATATATTTTTTTAATTTCTGAGTAATATTGTTAATTTAGTAGAGAACTGACCTAGAAACTCCTTTGTAGAGATATAAACATCTGGTTATTGTGCAGGACAGACTCCCACCCCAAATTTGGTTCAGATATTGAAGGTGATGATGATAGGCCACACACCAAGAGAATCTGAAATAAAGTTCACTGCTCACACAAGGGACTCCTGGGTAGATCAGGTCTTGCAAACAGGTAGGAGGCCACATGGGCAGAACAGAGGGAATAGGTCAATTCTGGTTGCTAGATGGTATAATTAGGGGAACATTCCCACTCACAAGCTGGATAGTTGTGAAGTTTAAATTTTCCAGTGGCTTCAGTGGAAAAAGGGAAAAGAAAGGTTGAAGATTAAGAAGAAGTCACTGGTCAAATATCAAAAATGTCATCCCATAAAATATATGTGATATCTTGTCGTTAGGCTAAATAAAAGTAAACTCATTTTTTGAAAAGTAGCATAGCTTTTCAGAAAGAGCACAAACTTTGGAATCAGATTGAAATTCATTCTCTGCTTCAAAGTAACCATGTGATTTTGACCAAAGTCATTTCATACCTGTTAGAGTCAAGGTTTTTTTCTTCTATAAAGTGAAATTAATACTGAACCCACATACTCACGGTGAGGATAAGACAAGTCAAGTTTTTGACAGTATTTTGCTTTTTATTAAAGCAAATTTATTCTCTTGAAATAAATACTAGTAATTAAGATTCTTGACGTCTTTTTCCAAAAAAGATCCTTTGCAAGAACTCCATGAAGCTACATATTCCACGAGTTGAGCTATGTGGGCTCCTGGCTCTATGAGTCATGAGACTTCTTGAATGAAACAGATCTCAGTCTGGATGAATGGTGCAGGAGCTTATAACTGTCTTATTAGATATTGCAAGATCAAATCTTTTTAATTATTAGTAAAGGAATTTACAGTAAAGAATTTTAGTATTTGACTTTTTAATGAGGTGTAAAGACACATTTTATATTCTTTTTTGGTAAGAGTGTATTACTTTCTCATTATATCAACTTATACATTTATTAAATTTAACTCCTTCAAAGTTAGAAAATATTATGTAGCAGACACAATTATCTTTGTGGAGAAATTCAAGTGAAACAGTGCTAGTAAAATTAGGACTTTTTTTCTTTCCAAAATTTATTTAAATATATTTCCTCTACACATACTGTTCTAAAGGTTATTCTTAGAGTTATGTCAAAGTCTTCTTCAAATATCTGTCATACACTAGGATATAAATAGTATTCAACAGAATAGCACCTGAAAAAGCACAAATATGTCATATCAGGGAAACGAAAGTACAAAATACTTACTTATTTTAGCACATATTCAGGATACATCTATTATATTTAGGCCATAAATTTCATATTCAAAGTTATTTACAATGGAAAATTAAAGGTATAGAGTAAAAAGCTTTCTTCCTCTTAATTATTACTACCGGGATATTGTGTAAGCATTTCTTAAAAATATAAAAGGTTGCGGTGCCTGGGTGGCTCAGTCATTAAGTGTCTGCCTTCAGCTCAGCTCATGATCCTGGGGTCCTGGGGTCGAGCCCCACTTTGGGCTCCCTGCTGAGCAGGGGGCCTGCTTCTCCCTCTCTCATTCCCCCTGCTTGTGTTCCCTCTCTCTGTCAAATTAAAAATTAAATATCTTAAAAAAAAAAGAAAATATAAAAGGCTTTTAAAGTTTTGTTTTACGGGCTGTTTTTTCTATATATATAAAAAATTAACTTCAATATGTCAAAGATATTAGTGAGTCAAATATGCATGTAAATTAAATAAAATTGGACAGCTGTGTAAAGTAATTAATGTGTACACAAAAAATTGTGTAAAGTAATTAATGATGGCTAATATTTGAGCTATAATGACTTTTTAAATGATTGGCATAGTTGCAGTATAATTAGCCGAAATTACTTTAATAAAACCAGTAATTGGTTTTGCAACAAGGGCAGTATATTTAAAAATCTACATGGTAGGGGCGCCTGGGTGGCTCAGTAGTTAAGCATCTGCCTTCGGTTCAGGTCATGATCCCAGGGTCCTGGGATCGAGCCCCGCATCGGGCTCCCTGCTCAGCAGGAAGCCTGCTTCTCCCTCTCCCACGCCCCCTGCTTGTGTTCCTTCTCTCACTTTGTCTCTGTCAAATAAATAAATAAATAATCTTAAAAAAAAATCTACATGGTATTTTGTATATGTACTCTCATTGCATTAAAAATAAGACCTTCCTGAAAAGATCTTGATTGGGACGATAATAAAATGTATATATGCGTATGTAGCAAACAGTCAAAGAATTCTTGAGACGTCTTTAGTGCAAAATGGTGGTTTTATTAAAGCACAGAGACAGGACCCTTGGGCAGAAAGAGCTGTACTGGGGTCATGAGGAGTGGCTGATTATATACTTTCAAGTTGAGAGAGGATTAAGGATTGGATAAGTCTGTAAGGAATTTGAAAGCAAGGTTTCCAGGACCTCGAAGGGCTAGCTGTTGTTAGGAAAAGGTCATTTACTGCTGTCTAGTAAAACCTTAGTTATGAGACTCTTAGATGTATATCAGAGGGTCATATGCTCGGAGGATGATTGCTGACATATACCTTGTGGGGTAGAGACAAAGGAAGTTTCCAGAGAAATCTTTTTATGTTAAAGGAGACTTAACCGGATCCTGGAGGTTGGGATAACGTTAAGCTAAGATTGACTTTTGCTCTTAGCCAAGTATCACTATCAAGGCAATGGAGTTCCTAGAGGAAGGTCACTCTGCCTGTCTTAAGGACTTGTCAGTGGGCTATAAATTGTAAGGAAATGTAATTTTTTTTCCTTTTGCCTTTGTTCTCCACATCAGTCTCTATGTAAGAAGAATTGGATTTTCTTTCGGGATGGGAAGCTTCTATTTTGCACTGGTAATTGTACATTTACTTTTTGAGAAATTAAACTACTGAAGAGAGATATACTTTTTTTTTTTTTTGCATGATTTAGTACATGCAAGTGTCCTATCATTATTTATTCACTCTTTGATACTCTAACACTTACTATTTGTATTCAGCATATGCCAGCAACTAAGGCCCTGGCCATGCTGGCTTTTTGTACCTAAACTTCAGCCAGGCTCAAGGTCAGAGTGGTAGTGAGAGCGTAGTAGCCAAGAGTACAGTTCCTACTGCATGAGTGGAAGATAGCTAAACTTATCACCCAAGGGTACTTCCCCCAGCCCTTGCTTACACACTTTATAAAGCAAAGTTCTTTATAAAATTATTTTAGGTAGGAAAAAAATGTTCAGGAGACTTCTACTTCAAAAAGTTAGCCTTAATGATCTCTAGAAATTGGAAGCTTGGGCGGGATTATAGGTCCCAAACAGAATTTCTGCATCATGTTTACTGAAGTTAGTGAGATTCTTGGACAGGCACAAGGCTGGACGCAGAATGCTGATAATGACACTGTAAAGCTCACAGTAGAAATTAAAGCTCACAGTAGAAATTAAAGAGTATGCAAATATGATATTTTTCCCATACCTCCCAGGAATGAGATTGAGTATTCAAATTAGAGCTCAAACAAATATGAAAAGTAACTAAAATATAAGAGCACAGAATACGATAAGAAAATCATGTCCTTGTGGATATAGACCACAAGAGATGGCACAAATATTGGAACCCTAAAAGTGGTGATGAGGTCACAATGAGCCAGGGGAGTAAAATGCATTTAGGAAATAGTAGAATATGAGAAAGCAATAATAACTTAAGTCTGTTTCATTTAAAAGAAATTGAGTTGGCGTGCCTGGCTGGCTTAGTTAGTAGAGCCTGTAATTCTTGATCTTGGGGTCATAAGATCAAGCCCACATGGGGCCTAAAGCTTACTTACAAAAAAAAAATAATAATAATAATAACTAAAAGAAAAAGAAAAGAAATTGAGTTGAAGTTTTTGTAAATGTTCTTGGATTCTTCAATCATAGGAAAGGAATTACATCTGTGGTTGTTTGCATGCATATATTTTTGCACACTAAAGATGTATGTGAACATCTTTCACAATAAAGTATCTATCATAATCAAATAGGATAGTGAATGTATAAATATATAAAAGTGACAACTACAAGTTATATATGTATAAACACAGGATAAATGTGTCTAATCCTGATTTATAGTTTCTAATATTAGGATGCAATCCTAAAGTATAATTTAGTGTATCCAAACTATATGTGATGAAAGTATGAAATATAAAAGGACAAAGTGTTAAAAGAAGCATGGGTAAAGAAATCACTCTATCAGTTAATCATTTATCCAAAATAAAAGAAATGTGTGTCTCTAAAAGGAACTCACAGTAAAAACTTCCAGCCTGGCCATTGTTGAGTTTAAAACATTTAGGAGAAAATTCTGATGTTCGAAAAGTTCAAAGAATTTACTCAGCTTTTGAAGGATAGACAAAGTGAATCTGTCACCTAGCTCAGCCTCAGATAGGTGTTTATACTAGAATCTATCATTAAGGTGAGAATACTCAATAAAATACTCCACTTGCTGTTAGCTAAAGATAGATTTTTACATTAATATATCCATTGTTAATAATGCATAGCTTAGAAAATAAATAGCATATAGCTGCTCGGTAAGCAAAAGTAAACTAATTGGAAATTAAAATATGTATGTTGATTAGCAAACAAATTTGTAGGGAGTATTAAGTATAACTTTTTCCATTAAAACTTTAATATAGTTATTTTCATGAATGCATTGCCTGTTGTAATATCTGTATTCTGATGGCTATCAATTTATCACGCTTGTGTCAGTTCTCTGCCTTTAGTAAAATACACATTTACTGATTCTATCAATGTTTCTTACAAAATTTGTATTTTTTATTGTAATGACTAATCAGGTCACTCATTCAACAATATTTATTTAGAGTCAACTACATGTAGGTACTATACTATTAACATAGAAATATAGATGGTCCCTGTTCCCACTGTCTTCCTATTTTATCTGAAACAAAACTCAGTAGATTCCAGTTTCATTTAAAATGGCATGCAATTTTATAATGTCAGATTCATTATTTTTAGGTTATAATCTTATTATTTACACAAATTTATGATATTCTAGAACATCTAAAAATTGGAAGTGATTATAAAATTATTAGATATCTGAGACCATGAAAACACAACCAAGAAGCCTCTGAGATATGCTGTACTAAAAGATGTTGATCTCTGGGATTCAGAAACAAATTTGTTCTATGATTTAATACAATATTGGTAAGATAAACTAGCCAATAAGATAGCCTTTCTATTTTTCCTAAACAGTAGGCAAAAGGAGAACAGAGATTTATTAATAGTGTTGAGGAGGAAGACTTTCTTCTGCCCTATGGTCCTTCTAGCTGGATTTAGAATCAAATTGATGAGACAGAATAATGGAAAAAATCAAGTTTAATAGGCATACATATGGAGAATCCATACAGATGTGAAATTTCAAAGACAGTGAGGCAACATGAAGCCAAGGACAGGGGCAGGCCCTGAGGATACAAAGGGGACAAATCTCCTTAGCAAGAAGGTGAAAGGAGATATTTGGAAAAACAAGATTGTTCTATTATGCAGATGATTCCTTCAGGAAAGAGGGCCTCTGTTAATAGCTCTCTTCCTGTCGTAGACTCTCCTTATAAACTTAGGCAGTTATGGGAGAGGCAGAGAGCATTTTATTACTTTTAACTTGAAATAATCTTTGTGCCAAAGGGGAACATTTTGGGGTGTCTCATCCTGCACCCCTTCAATATCCTTTTTTTTTGCATGAGATGTTATAAAAGAAAACTGAGGGTTTGTTGGAAGAGGTAGCTATGAGAAAGAGGAAGTATTAAGTTGAGCAGAGATCACAGAAAATATGAAACAACATTCACTGAGCATTATTGAGTGCCAGGAAATATTCTTAAAAATTTATGTATATATCAATAAATTTCTAGACCATCCCTATGATTTGGGTATTATTATCATCCCTCTTTACAGATATGGAAACTGAGGTACAGAACGTCTACTTGTCTAAAATTGCACAGAATTCAAGTCAGAAACAGAATTTAAATCAACATTCTGGCTATCAAGTTTTTCTCTTCATACAACTCTGTAATAACATTCAGATTTGAATCTGCTTCTCAGATCTCGAAGGAGTGCCAAGAGAGAACATTCTCATCATATTGCCTTGTAGGCACACAGTCAATAAATGGTTGAATCATGCATCATACAAAAATTACTCTAGCTGACCTCTGAAGTTCCTTCCAGTTTCAGCATTAAGATGATTCTATGAATGTTAAATTAATGTATTTCACTAGGTTGCTGGGCCTAGAGCCAAGTTACATTGAGGAGTTGCAGTGTGGAAAAAGGTCAGTAAGTGCTTGCTCTATAGAGAGCAAAATGTGCTTGAGAGGGTCCATTTCCGAGCAGGAATGTCCAAGGACTGAGAACTGCACCAACAATCATATACCTGTCAGTGGAACCCATGTAACAAAACGGTACCATCTACAGCTCGGTCTCAGCTCTCTGAATACAGTTTTTCTGGCCCACTACCTTGGTGGGTGGCCAAGACAATTTTTCTCTTCCCTTTAGCTAATCAATTTGTCATGATCTCAAGCTCTATGAAAGACAAAATTACTGAAATTTCTAAGCTTAGAATTTATGGAAGGGTCTGCTTATTCTAGAGGAACTATTTGAACAATGCTGTGACCCATTGCTAAATCTCAGACATGGATTCATCTTACAGCTTTATATTAGACACCCACATTTAGGTAATAGGATGACATATATCAATATTATTGTGAGGATAGTTGTCATTATTTAAATCCATATGTATCTGTATTTCTCTATACATCTCTCTAGAGATACAGAGATAGATACATCTGAGGAATATAGACATTGTAAACATTCTGGTCTTTAAGTGCTCATGATAGGCTCTCTCTGATGTAGAAAAATTTGGGTGCTTACTTTATAAGAAAACAGTAATAGGAGTACTATAAAATAGTAAATATATACTTCTTAAAAATATGAAGATTGAATGAATACTACCATGCCTTTACCAAAAACCTCTTTAGCAATAATCCTAGACTTAGATAATACCTTATTGAATTTGGGGGACCTGGGTGGCTCGGTCAGTGCAGCAACCAACTCTTGGTTTTGGCTCAGGTCATGATCTCAGGGTCCTGAGATGGAGCACCATGTCCAGCTCTGTCCTCTGCAGAAAGTCTGCTTGAGATTCTCTCTCTCCTTGTCCTTCCCCCTTTGCCCCTCCCCCCACTCGCACACACACACTCTCTCTCTCTAAAGTAAATAAATAAATCTTTACAAAAAGTACCTTATTGAATTGGATGACCAGGAATTAGGATTCTTTTAAAGTAAGTGCTTTTATTAAAGGGTGATGAGTCAAATGAATCAGCTTTATTCTAGTGATTTTAATAACTAAATTTAACTATCTCCCCCACAAATTCTCATAGTATGGTTCAAAAACTGCCTTCAGAATCAAGCCAGAGACTCCGTAAAGAGCAGCCTGTCCTGGGCAAACAGTGGAAGTCTACCATACTTGGTTTTCTGAAAGAATCATGATGTATCATGGTCTGTGTATTTGTTTCTACTGCTTACTCTGCACACATCACTTAATCTAGGTCACTCTTATCTTTCTGAAACTGTGGCGAAGATCTTCTCCTATAGGGAGGTCTTCCTGAAGTCCTGTGTCCCTTCCTTCTACTGCCCCTAGAGCTTTATATGTTCGTCTGCCATACCACTTAGCATATTAGATTGCAGGAATTTATTTGCCCACCTGCCCAACTAAACTATGATATCTTCAAGGACAGAGACCAATTCTTTTGTCTTTGAAGGGTAGAAAAATATTTAATAACTAAATTTAGTTATTTGTTCTTTGATAAAATTACAGTCTCTGCTTACGTCTGTTTTAATCAGGTTGTAGGCAATGTTGTCTTGGTGTAAAATATAAAGGTAAATTATGAAGACTGTACTAAAGGACCTACCTACCTAAGATGATTGGGGAAGCACAGAAATTTCTTTCGCTATCTTTTCTTAACCTTCTGAAATTCTCTTTCTGCTGTCGTTTAATTTAAAATGATTCCCTTCATATTTCACTGCACAAAGTGATACTTGACCCAGTCTAAAGATATAACACAGATCTATGATTATTCCTTGTGATGAAAATGTCAGTGTGATTGTGTTTGGTAATGATCAAGTATTTATACTTTATTCTCTCTCCAAAACTATAGATCCAGTATTTTGCTAGCCATCTCCTTAATACTCCATGTCTTTAAATTGCAAAGCTACAGATTTTGTTATCTCATTTGAATATGCTGAATAACTGGTCTGTACGGTTTGGTTTTGTTTTATTGACTGTTTTACCTAATATAGAAGCAGCTTTCTTATGACTGTGTGCTTCAGAGATAAGCACAGGTAAGCCCCTGATCTTATTATAGTGTAATCCTAAATTATGTGAAACTCGTCAATGCCTCAGTAATTTCCTTTTTATTAAATCAGTATTTGACAAATCTTTCAGATATAATGAATACATAAGCAGTAAAGTAATATTTGCTGGTGACTTCATCTTATTGCTACATTCCAGGGTTACCTTTAAAAACTGCAGCTGTCGGAAAGGACAGTGCTGTAATAATAACACTCACAAGTGTTTGAGCAGGCACAGACCAGCATGCGGATGGGTTGATAAAAAAACGTCAGCTTATGATTCCCCCCCCGCAAAACTTCCTATAGAACACACATCTCTTGCTTGTATCACATTCTTCTGTCCCATGTCTGATTTCAGCCTCAGTCGTGATGAGAAATGTCATGTAAGTCAGACTCATCATGGGCCGCTATTGCCTAAATTAAGCACATTGCATCTTGCAGCTTTCTACCCTTGCAAAACCCAGCTTGATTTAGCCACAGGAGCACCCATAAATAAAAGTGTGATAATGCCCCTGGAGGGCAATCCTCAAAGAGTGGAGGAAAAGCGGTTTTTGGTTAAGGGCTTTAGCTTCTCTTATTTGAGATAGACCATTCCAACTCTTCGAATGTCCAAGTTGTGGCAGTCTGTGGCAGTCTAAGTCTGTGGCGATGACCTTGATAAATGCCCCCTTATGTTGGACTTTTCCCTCCCTCTTCTCCTGCCTCTCATTTTCTCACTCTTGCACCCAAGTCCTTACCTCAGGATCTATTTTAAGGGAACCCAATCTAAGATACTGACTCCAGTGGTGCAATACAAGATAGTCTTGCTCAAAATCCATGATTAGGTGGCAATGCAAAGTGATCAGTGGGAGATGACATTCCTTAAAATCTTTCCAAACAAATTCATCCCTGCTGTGTACTTCACAGTTTGGTTAGTTCGACTGCATATGCACTGAAACAGAACTAAAGCTGTTCATATAGAAAAGGCTTGGAACTGCCTGCAAAATTAGAAGCCAAACATTTAAATTCTTCAAGCAAAATAACAGTGATAACACCTGCACTTAAAACATATGGATCTGATTTTGTCAGTTCCTGAGGAATATCAGAATATCAGGAATATTCTGGCCACAAACAAGTATGTCAGTCTCGAATTTTTTTCTTGACCCTAGAAAAATTCACAGGCAATTGATACAAGGAATATTTAGTCCTGAAAAGACTTACTAATTGTCTCCAGTCCCAAATATGTAATTTTTAAAATGTGAGATTCATTATTTATCCTGAATTCATTCTCCTGAGATTGGAGAATCAGAAAGCACATACTTCAAATCTATTTTGGTATTTCTTAGAAATAGGTTCTAAAAACCATGAGTTGGCATGACTAATTTTATCCCTGGGATTCATAAAAAAAAAAAAAATTAGAAAATAAAGCAACCACATGGAAACCATGAATTCATCTTTTATAAAACTGCTAGGAAAGATATGACCTTTCTTATTACCCAATAGTCCTATGACTATATGAACATCTACAAGAAAAATTAGAATTTAGTGTGGGTAAAAATTTGATCAACTGTGTTGATTAACTGGCAACTTTTCATTCATAAATGAAATTTTAGGATATTTTTCTTTTCTTTTTTCTCTTTTTGTATTTCTGTTGTCAAAAACCAACCTCTGTGCTTGGTAGCCAAGATATAACGTGAAGACAGAGTTGGGGATAAAGAGGAACAATAGCTTTATTGCTTGGCCAGGCAAAGGAGGCTGCAGCGGTCTGTGGCTGGGGGTTTCATAGGGAAATACAGGATCTAGTCGGTTTTGACAGGAATTGTGTACTTGCTGCCAGCCTCCTTAGTTCTTTTCAGGGTGGTACCAGGTTCCTGAAACAAAAGGCTGAGAATAGAGGAGGGGAGATTTGTGGAAGAGAGGGAAAAGGTTACCTTAAAATCAAGCTTCGCTGAAGCATTAGTGTAGCCATTTTGATTTTTGTTCAATTTTGTGCTTTTAAGCAGTTTCATTTCCTAACAGGCAGCACAGAAATAAATTTTTACCCTACTGATCATTTTCTTTAGATTAAATGTTTAGTTTAAATGCATTCTATTCATTATGCAGAACTGGTTTTCTTTGTTTTAATGGTGCTCTTTTTAATGTCACATTAAACAATTATTGGAGTAATAGGTAGTCAGGAGGAGAACAAAAGTGTGTTCAATTTTATTCCTCTATTTCATTAGAAAAACATAAGATCTGAAGAGCGCTTCTTTGTTTTTATCTCACATTTATGTTTAGAAAACAATTTGCTAAAGATATAATGAATTTGGACCTCCCTCAGTGGAATTACATTTAAAAAGAAATCAACGAATGTGTTCCCTCCCTCCACACTGTTTTGCACATTATTGTAACAAAATAGGGAGTGTTGGGAGTGATTCCAAATCCACATCCAAAGTTTAGAAAGTCTCTGGGGCAGCCGGCTGGCTCAGTCAGTGGAACATGCCACACTTGATCTCCTGGGTGTGAGTTTGAGCCCCATGCTGAGTGTAGAGACTACTTAAAAAATAAAATAAAATCTTTAAATCTATAAATAAATAAATAAATAAATAAATAAATAAATAAATAAATGAAGTTTAGAAATTCTCTTAAATGCCCTTCATATAAATCAACTGACTAAATGGTGGAGATCCAGTCTTACGAGTTTTTTTCCTGCTAACCCATTTAGTAATTTCTTTTATCCCTCTTCTATTTTATCAGAGTCTTAGGGAAAATATAAAATCTAAAGCAACATGGTCAGTCCTACTTTCTTTCATCTAGTGACCCTATGTTTAGGTTCTTAACATTCTGAGAGAATACATAATGACTGCTCATGGTGATAGGATTCATGATAACAATATTGGATATTGCTTTTGATGTGTGTGGGGAGAAGCTTTGTAATTTTAAATGAAATCATCAACCCTACAGTAGCAAGATTGAAGAGCAAAGAACTCTCATAAAGAAACAGTAGTGTCTTTGTTAATCTTCAGAATATTATTTCCAGACAGTCAAATGATGTATTTTTACTTTAACCCTGCTTATATTCTTGTTGTTATAATGGATATAATATGTGGGCTGACAGACCTCCATTTTCTACATATGAGAAAAATTTTATTGCTGATTTAAGCATACAAAAATACATGTTATTAGCTTAGTTTTCTTTCTTTCTTTTTTGTCCTTAGGAGTTGGATAAGTGATAGAAGTATAAAGGAGGAGAAAAAAAACTTTTAAAGTAAATGTTTCTCACCCTGCATGGGTCAGAAAGTAAAACAAGACTATAATAATGCTTAAAAGTAGTGTTTCAATTGTTTGCCTTAGCCGTTCTTTAGAAATTCCATTTCTCCTCAAAATCTTGGAGTCACCACAGAATTCCTTGGCTCTGCAGATCGTCTGAGAGCTTCCTTATCCCTTTCTCTAACATGCTCTGGTGTATCCCCATCAGCTGTGGATGCAAAAAAGTAGAAGCTGTGCTAACAAGTCTCTGTCGTCACAGTTTAGACCTGAATAAAATCACTGCTGTTACCCATTCTGTTGCAGAATGTTGAAGACCAAGGGTGCTGACATCAGTACTAATACTGCCCCCAGGTTGTCCACAGGCATTACAGAGAAATGATTCATATTGTTCTTACCCTTATTTCATTTTTCTCACTCTGTGTTTCTAATACAAGTCCGTAAGGATGGGGCCAGAGGTCCAAGGGGAATTGATAACATTATGCTATATCAGAATCACGCTCTGCTTTTGGCTTGTTCTTATTGAACCACAGCAGTACAGCATACCTTCCCCCACCCCCTTAAATTGCTCTCGGGTGCTTCTCTATTAATTGTGAAAGTAAAATGATTTGTTTTAAATGTGAAAATTAAATCCACTGTGCTTCATCCTCTGATCTAGATAGATGGAAAACTTTGCAGTACTCGGAGTGAACAAAACCTAGACTCAAAATGAGACCTCTTTCTTTTCTTTAATATCTTGTGTCATGAAAGATTGGAATTTAAGTGCATACTCTATGCGCTAGGTGATCATAAAACTGAATCAAATTTCCAGTAGAAAGAAATCATTCATGTGCTTTAAAGTCTTTGCTCAGCTCTCTCAGGGTCTTACTCAGATTCCACTCAGGTGTTTTTCTCAAGTTGTCTCTATGAAATTGTGTGAATTCCATGAGGGAACTAACTGTATCTTACTCACCACTGAATTCCCAAAAGCCTTGGACAGTGCTTGATCCACGGTATATACAAAAGAAATATGAGTTGAATAAATTTATGGCAATATCATAAAGGAGCCTCTGCTTGTATTCATAATCATCTATAACATGATTTCTCAACCATGGCACTACTCACACTGGGACTTGATGATTTTTTGTTGTGAAGGAATGCTCTCTGCATGGTAGGTTGTAGGATGTCTAGCCTCACTCCTGATTTCTACCTAATTGCCAAATGTCCCCTAGGAGACAAAATTACCCTTAGTTGAAAAACATCAATGTGTACCTATATCTGCATCAATATCTCTGTTTTTCTACCACATGTATAGTCCATTTATACAACCAGAATTCACAACTCTTATGACTTCTGCTAGTGTTGGTGTTATCTTTCAGTCTCCATAATAAATTTATTCTCTTCCAATAATCTTCCTTCAATTTGGAAACTTCTATAGAAAAGCATTGATGAAAATAAGTAGGTTTGGGGCGCCTGGGTGGCTCAGTTGGTTAAGCGACTGCCTTCGGCTCAGGTCATGATCCTGGAGTCCCGGGATCGAGTCCTGCATCGGGCTCCCTGCTCAGCGGGGAGTCTGCTTCTCCCTCTGACCCTCCCCCCATCTCATGTGCTTTCTCTCTCTCTCTCTCTGTCTCTCAAATAAATAAATAAAATCTTTAAAAAAAAAAGAAAATAAGTAGGTTTGCTTTCCTGTGTGATATTCCAGGTCATGAATTACTATATTTTAGAAAGAACTCATTAGACTTCTTGGAATAACAGAATTGGAATTATTCTTTTATTAAAAATACCAATAATTACAAAATAGTAAAGTAAGCAGGAGAGATTATTATGTACCCCTACAAAGTCTGTAGTATAATCAGACTGTTCAATAATCAGATTATGTCCCTATTAATCTTTAAAATATTTAGTCTATATTGGAATCTACCTCTGTCAGTCTTTAAATGGAGACTCTTATAGTCAACAACAGTAAAATTTTCCCTCCAAATATATAATTTTTAAATGGAATGGTTTTCAATATAGTATAATTTCAAGCTTAGAACAGCATGTAGTGAAGAAAAAGCATTGGAAGATTAGCACCTTGGATTACAATTCTTGCTCTTTCACTAGTTTTAAATTTAAACAAACATCCATGGGCCTCAATTCTATTACAAGTAACATGCTATGTTGAAATGATTTACAAGGTACCTTTCGTTTTGAACGCTTAAATTACACGAGCTGTAGAACTCGACTTTTGGAAGTGGATGTGAGGAGCTCTGTAGCCTCCCTTCTAGCAACATAAATAAAACTGGAGAAAATAATTTTTAAAAAAGCCTAAAATTTCTGGAAACTCTTCTAGGGGCATACAACAAATGAAGAAACTTTATTCAGTAAGAAGAGCAAGAGAGAGTAGCATTTGAAGGCTACTCTCCCTATCCCCCCTTACACTCACAGTGTACACTCAGGCTGTCTCCCTATCCCCCCCTACACTCACAGTGAACATAAACTCCATTCCAGGCAGGAGCAGCCTAGAACACAGGGCTCCTTCTCTCTTTGGTCAAGGACTATGATACTCCCAGGATAGGCAGTGCCCACATTTCTCATCCTTACAGAAGCTAAATTCCATATGAGTGCATCCTGAAAGGTTGCTTCCTTCTTGAATCCAGCCTCCAGCCGCCGGGCACAGTGTTTATTTCAGATGTACCAGGCTGAGAATACTAGGGCCCAATGACCCTTGCCCAATTTGTTTTTAAGGAGAAGAGTCCATGTTGGGGGCAGCGAGCCAAGAAGACCAGAGGTTACTGCTCCTGCCCAGTGCCATGTTCCTAAAGCACGGTGTCATTTAGAGAAGTGAGCCACTGTCCCTGTCTTCAGCTCTGCAGCCATGGCTCAGAGATATTTTTTCCAGAGATAGATAAAAGCCTTAAGTTGAACAACCTCTGAGGTTTACTCATAAGGAACCAATGGTCTTTGAAATAGAGAAGTTCAAACCTTTAACTACTCTTAGAAAAGGTAGGGTGTTGATGTTTTGATGGTAAAAAAATTAAGAGGAGGCAGTTAGCTTCATAAAAGCAAATAAAGTAAACCATAAGCCCACTAGTTTAAAAGAGAGAACCAAGGAAATGACTAGCTAAGAAGAGCCCCCCAGGGTTCAGAACATACCTTAAACACTGTGTTGGAAAACTACCCTTGCAAAGGAGATGAAATTTAATTGAATTAGAGTATGGAGCAATTTATGTGCAGAGTATTGTTAAAAAACAAACAAACAAACAAACAAAAACAGCAATCAACTGGCAATTAGTGGAACCTAACATTAAGTACAAGACAGTGAAGGAGAGTTTTGCTAAAACCACTATCATTCCAGGGGACTGTGTGCGTTCCAAAGGCCACACCCACTGAACAGCAACATTAGAGCTTCATGCTGTTAGGGGTGGTGGTGGGTGGACAGACTTCACTAAAATAGTCCAGCCAGTCCAAAAAAAGTAAACAACAGTAAACTCTAAATGGATTGAAATGTCCAGTTTTGACAGAAAATTACAAGATATGCAATTAGAAAGGGAAGTGTAATATGTACACAGGAAAAATCACAGGTACCAGGAACTGCCTGAGAGAGGGTCCAGATGTCAGACTTAACAAAGACTTCAAAGGAGCTGCCACAAATATATTCAAAGAACTAAAGGAAACCATGCTGAAGGACGTAAAGAAAGGCATGATAACATCTGAACTTTAAGACTATCAAGAAAGAGAAATTCTACAACAGAACCATATGGAAATACTTGTTGAAAAGGACAGTAATTGAAATGAAAAATTCACTAGAGGAACTCAAGAATAGTTCTGAACTGACAGAAGAAAGAATTAACCACATGAAGACTGATTGATAGAGATAATGCAGCCTAAAAAACAAAGAGAAAAAAAAAATGAAGATAAATGAACAGTGTGAGAGAAATGTGGACCACCAGTAAATGCCCGAATGTAGTTGTGTAGTTAGTAATGATGTATCAGTATTGGCCCATCAATTTGAATTACATTGTAACAAATGCATTACACCAATGTCAGATTTTAATAATGGGAAAAGTGTGGTGTGAAGAGGACTAAGGGAACACTGTACTTTTTTTTATATTTTATTTATTTGAGAGAGAGAGAGAGAGAGCACAATCAGGGGGAGTGGCAAACAGAGGGAGAGGAAGAAGCAGACTCCCTACTGAGCAGGGAGCCCGGTGCAGGGCTCAATCTCAGGACCCTGGGATCCTGACCTGATCCAAAAGCAGATGCTTAACCAACTGAGCCACCCAGGCGCCCCCACTTCCGACTTTCTGTTCAATTTTTCTGTAAACCTAAAACTCTACAAAACAAAGCCTATTAATTTTTTTTTAATTATCTTATTCAGGGGCACCTGGGTAGCTCAGTCAGTTAAACATCTGACTATTGATCTCAGCTCAGGTCTTGATCTCAGGGTAATGAGTTCAAGCCCAGTGATGGGCTGCGTGCTGGATGTGCTACTTAAAAATTATCTGATTCAAATAGGCTAAGCTACCTTCAAACTGAAATGTAGGACCAACTTGCAGTCCTGTAAAAAAATTGATCAATGTCAAGTCAAGCACACAGGTGCCCTTGGAGAAAAGAGGAGTTACTTAAAATGTTATTACTTTTGCAAGTAAATAAATTTAAACCCTTTTAAACTGGTAAGCAGAGTTTTTAAGAAAGGAATATTAGAAATCAGTAAATTCAATTTAATTTTTGAGTTTATTTTAAGCCCATCAGTGATGCTGTTATTTGCATTCAGAGAGACTGTGCACGCTGATGTAAAGATGGACAGCTGCATTTGCAGGACCGCTGCACAATGCGGATCTGCTGGTTTCTGCTAATATAGCTTAACATATATAATCAAGTCCACAGATATTTTCCATTGTAGAGACATCTGATTTAGATCCAAATATAGATTTAAATGTGTTCCTTGTAATGCTGTTTAAAATACTGAAAAGTGAACATAAATAGATCATACATTTCAAGTAACTATTTTCTTTCCAAGTAGAGATACCAGATGATTCCATGCCTGCTCAGCTGTTTAGAAAGCAGAGAAATGATAAAGAATCTATAGACAGACTCTGTAAATTTTTCATGGAAGGAAACATCACTCTAGGGCTAAGTGAAAGGAGCTCCAAAATTCTCTTGGAGTCCATAGCTCTTTTTTTTTTCTTAAAGCATGTAGCAGAATTTGTTCCTCAACAATTAAAAACGAGACATACAGCTAAACAGCTCTATACTTATTTTAAGGTGAAAGTCTATCACAATATTTGAAAATAGAGAAAAAATATCTTTAATACATCTGAAAAACACTTTTGATGTGAAAATTGTACAACATCAGAAATATATCATGAAAGCAATGTTTGTAACTACATGGATTTGCAGTAAAATCAATATTGCTAGGGAACTAGCATTTTAAATCTATATCCCTTATTTTGTTTTCTTTTTGATTTAATAGAATTTCTTTTCCATTCCACTATTTTTTCACTTTCTTCCTCCATCCACTTACCTTCCATAGCACATTCAATGACCCACATTTTTCATTCCTGGCTTAATGATTTCAGAAACATATACGAAGTTCTGTATGCATTTAGTGAATTCTACCTGTATCTACTATCATCTATGAAGAAGGAGAGGAAGGGGGATGGGAGGAAAAGGGGAACAGAAAGAGGAAGTTGGAGAGATTCACCTTATTAGGACTCAGTGATTATATTGTGATGCAAAGATCTTTATTCCTACACACCTTTCTATGATGGCAGCCAAGAATTCATCTTGCTCTCAACATTCCTACCACTAAGCATTTGGGGGTATTGTTTCTTACAATAACGATATTCTCTACAATAGTGGGACGACATAAGGCAGAGTTATGGTAGTAAATATCCTGTGAAAGAAGCTTTATATGCTTATAAAAAGAAGGCTTAAACTGAAAAACATCTCTGAAAATACAATGCTGGGTGTCAGCATCCTGTTCAGTGTGTTCCGGATTGGCTTGCTACCCCTTACCACTCTCCCATAAAACACGGGCAACATTCCTCTCTATGTGCTATTCCTTGGGAAGTCATTTTCCCATATTTTCATGAATGCTCAGGGACATGAACATTGAAGGTTTGTTATTAAGTCCACAGTTTTACTTGTTATTGTTGATAAAGATATTAAAAGTGTTATTTTGAGAAGATACAATTCAGCAAATGGTATGGAAACATATAAAATAGATTACATGGGCCGATTAGCCTTTAATGAAGGCTAGCTAAACTGAATATGTTGTAATAACATTTCCCAATAGCCACATTTTGAAGTGTTAGGAAAAGGAGTGGCAATAAAAACAGCAAAACAACAGATTGAGAGACCCAGTAAACTTAGGAATATTTCTCCTAGGAAAAAGAATTCTGGCTCCTAGGTTGATTTCAACATCTCTTTTATCTCCTCTTTTCAACAGTTGTGTGATTAGGATCATGAACTGGGATTTTAAATGCAATGTTACACATCTCATTTCTATTTTATCGTCCTCAGTATTTACAACAACTTGCCTAATTTGATCTCATCCAAATAATAATCCTCCCCATTCAGAAAATCCAAAGCAAATCATTCTCATTCAGATAATTTTTTTCTCATTTAATTAAAAGATTATTTTCCATTTTGAATTTACATGTGGGATGAAAATGAAAACAGTAGTGGGAATGAAAACACTGACAATACAAAACCAATTATGTGAAAAATGAAAACAGAATCTGAGATCATACAGAGTAAGAAGAGGTGTTAGAGTCAGACTTCTCTGAGGTTTCAATCTCTGTTTTCCTATTTATCCACAAGGAGAACTGAGAACAGTTACTTCACATCTCCCATTCACAAGTTGCTTAATTTAAAATGTGTGAATGATACCTACATTATGGTGTTGTTGTTACCATTCAGTAAATGTTTATTTAGAGTCTATTATATGCTTAGTATAGTTCCAGCTAAAGGAGCATATAAAAACAAATAAATGCAGTTCTCAAAGAGCTTATAATCTAGAATAGCAAGAAAGACAAATGTAAACAACTCCATGACAAACAGGTAATAGCAACTGTAACTCATGTACACAGTGGGCTCAGTATATCCATAAAGGAGGGTTAATAGCTTCTACAGTAGATTTATGGAAAAAATGATATATCTTCCCCTAGACAAAGATTAAATGTATGACAGTTAGAAACCTGCTGAATCCTAGTTGTAAATGGCACTCAGTGTTCTTACTGTACAACCTCAAGAGAATGGAGTTGGGACCGTGTTCAGACTGTAATGTCAGGAGTCAGGCCAGAGCAAGGGATCCAGTGAAACACGTGCCAAAGAGCCCTCGATGCCACAAATCATGTGAGGACTGTCCAACAAACAAGAGGACTGAAGAGGGGAACCGGGGTGGCTGTCTGTTAAGCATCTGCCTTCAGTTCAGGTCATGATCTTGGGGTCCTGGGATGGAGCCCTGTGTCAGGCTCCTTGCTCAGCGGGGAGTCTGCTTCTCCCTCTGCCTCTGTCCCCTTCTCCACCCCCCAACCCCATTTGTGCTCTCTCACTCTTTCAAATAAATAAATAAATACATACATACATACATACATACATACATAAATAAATAAATAAATAAATAAAATCTTAAAAAAAAAAAAAAGAGGTCTGCAGAAACTTAGACCACATTCCAAAACAATGGTAGTGAGAAGGAGGGAGTGTGAAAGTGAAGAGTTGCATACTATGACCAGGAAGCAAAGTTCAGAGTATGGAACACCCCACCTTCTCCCACACATACCCCTTGAAATATTACCAAGTGGAAAGAAAGAAAGTAGTGAACTTGTGCAAGGTCAGAAAACATGCAGGTAGGGAAAATAGTTCCCAGCGTAAGGCTCCCATGAATAAGTGTGCAACGGCTACATCTCTGAGGAAGAGATACTCGAGATGATTTGTTTTAATAAACGGAAACCTCGGACTGTCTTACGATGAAATGTCATTATTTTTGTGTGTGTTGAGCTCCTTCATTTAGGCCAGTCTTTTGGATCATCACAGTCCTGCTGGGAAGAGTGCAGAGAGATTGCAGGGACTTGATTCATTTAACATTTTTACGTATTACTCCAACAAATCTGGATCATTTCACCTTGTAAAGAGATGTCAACAGACTCGTTTTTAAAAGAACCTAGCAAAAGGATTTTGATGTAGATGAGCAATTATCTTTCTAAAGCCTGAAAGCAAAGTAAGAGAAGTCAATGGTGAAAACCTGCTGTTATTTAGATCCCCACCTTAGTTTTCAAAACCCAGATGTGTAATTGATGATTAGTGTAGTAAAGGACAAAGAGATCAAGTTGATAACTCACTGTGCGAAGCCCAGACTTTGTAAATGACAGTTTAATTTTTTTTCATGCTTAAAAAACATGTGTTTTTGGCAGTTTGGACCAACTGTCACACAAAAATTATGAAAATTATTTTTTACTCTAATTTTAAACAAGTAGCTCAAAGTCTGTTTTAAGTAATGTCACTGATCTTATCTAGCAAATCTGAAAAACTGGTTCTAATAAAAATGAGATGAATTAGTTACAGTTTAAGCAAAAGATAGTTACACGCAAGCATGTATATTTACATATATATGTGTGGGTGTGTCTTTGTGTGTTTATGTATTCCCTCTCCCGAAACCAGGCTGGGATTCCAGGGATTGTATGCAGAATGCAGTCATCTCAATCCCCTCTCAGCAGGGGACTGATGGTTTGCTTAGGTGAAACTGCAACATTTTAGCAAGAATTTTGAAACATTTTTCTCCTTAGACCTCCAAACGTAGTCCCTTTTTGTTGTCATGGTACTAGTGGCATTTTTGTTCTTTTGCGCAGATATATAGGCAACATATTTAGTGGCTCTTTCCCTTCAGATAATTTGCTTTTTGTTTGTTTTCATTTGCCTTCTTGGATGGCTCCTGTACAACATTTGAAATGAAGTGTTTTAGGATCCATCCAGTGTGGTGAGCATGTTTCTGAAAATTAGTAGGAGGTTTAATGAAGCCTCACACCTTTCCCTTCTGCCCCCAAAAAGCTCAGCTTCAAAGAGAGCACACATTCTTTCCTTTGGTAACTCCATACATATCTTAGCCACATGGTTCTTTCGCTGGACTACTTTGGACAAAATTGGTTTTATAATTGAAATTTATGTTTTAGTCATTTTTTTTTTAATTTCTTGCTTTTCTCTGGGCAGAGAAAATAAAAAGATGGGCAGAGTCAAATAAAAAGAATCAATCTGTGAATCCTTCACTGAGTTACAGAACAGAGAAGAGCTTTCAATCTGGGAAATAGTGGCAAAAGCCACAATGATTCTGCTTTTATGAAGGAATCCTTCCCTTAGTTGCAGCTAGTATAATAGAAAGTGACTTTTTTTCTTTTTCTTTTTTTGTAATAGGAGTCTCTTCTCTTTAAAATCTGTTTTGAGGAATTTGGCCTCTATCATTAGTTTCTGTCTCTTCAGTTACTTTCAGGCATTCAAATAAAAGAGATTTCCAGCATCAACATAGACAAAAATGAGACATTCTGAAATTGGAGTTTTTAGACATGAAATGTGAAGGCTGAGAATCTTGCTAAAGGGAAAAGTGCATAAAAATAAAAACGAACAAAGAAGACATTCCATTACATTTATTTGTAATCAAATCATTTGACTGTAATTTGTGTGCTTTATGAGAAATGAGCATTTGTGGTTAGAGCTATGAAAACATAACACAAGATGTAGATTCAGTTGCCATCCTCTTTGCATGCCGACTCCTTTACAAATCAACTTGGGCAGATATATATTTGTCTTATTCCTTAAGAAATATAGAGCATTAGGCTTTATATTTTCTGAGAGAACTATGCTCCTTGGCCCACCAACTATGATGACTCAATACTCTCTTCTTCATATGTGACCTAAAATATTTCCCTTATACTTTTTTTAGCACTTTATTTCTGTCTGCAGGAGATAACATATACATGGTGGCTATTTTACGTATAACCATAATTTGGTGTTTCCTAAGGTGTAAATTTTAATTGGTTGGTAATTAAAAGTGTGTAGCCAAGGAAAAAAAATTCTAGGCTGTAAGCCCACTATGAGCCCAGTAATGTTCATCAGGGATTAGAGAGTGAGCAGAAGTTGCTGCTTGAGAAGGCCCAAGGAGCTATTCTATCTTCAGGAACCTCAAGGTTTCAGAGTACCTATGGTTTATCTGTGGGACTGACAGCGTTGGACATCTATAAAAGAATATTTTCACGTTATCTTGGATTAGAAATCACTCTTGGCCCTGAATGAAATTATTTTCACCTTGGCATAATTGTTCCCAAAGAAAATTGTGAATGTGGAGAAATTGTCATGAAATTTTCTTTATTTCAAGGACTAAGAAGATCTTATAAAACCCCATGATTACCCAGGGATCTCTGTTGCTTTGCCCCGTTTGGTCCTCACCTTCTTTCAGAACCAGTCCTTTTAATTTTCTTTCCCATGAGAACTATCCTCACTGATGTCTAGTTGCATCACATTCTTTTTTTCCTGATTTATTTTTTTAATTTAATTTATTATATTATGTTAGTCACCATTCATTACATCATTAGTTTTTGATGTAGTGCTCCATGATTCATTGTGTATAACACCCAGTGCTCCATGCAGTATGTGGTGCCCTCCTTAATACCCATCACTGGGCTACCCATTCCCCCAAGCCCCTCCCCTCTAGAACCCTCAGTTTGTTTCTCGGAGTCCATAGTCTCTCATGGTTCATCTCCATTCTTGTTAGGTATTTCATGTCGAGATTTTCAATGCAGAGAGATAGGGCTGGTAAAAGAAAATGAGAAGAAATATTTGCTCAGTAAGCCTTTCCCTGCCTTTCATATTGTGTCAGATAAATAACTGTCTAATGTGCTTCCAATCTAAGTCTAGAGAATGTGTCTAATTCCACACTTGCACCAGTAATAGATGCACACTATGAAAAAAAAATTATGTCTCTACTGCTAATTGATGTCTTCTCCCCTCTTCTACAACCAAAACAGTGCTACTGCCAGCCTACCTTTTAACAGGTAGAGGGCTCCCTCCTGTGGGCAAGTAGCTGAAACGGTTTCCATGGCAACGGACAACTCCAAATCCTGACATGGAACACTGACGGAAACCCCAAAATGATAGTAGAAGGAAAAAAAAAAAAAAAGAAAATGGAAGAGAATCTGGGAAAGAGAAAAGTGAATCTGGAAAAGAATGTTGATAGAAACTTAAAAAAAATCAACAGAAAAACTGCTAGAAAGAAGGAGGAAACAGGACCTGACAAGCATGTGACATTTAGATAATGGGAAGGGGAAGGGAAAGGTGTGATGACATGTTGACCCAAGTGTGTCCTAAAATACTTAATCATGACACACTCAGTCATCCAAACACATAATGCTAAATATTTAGAAATATGAAAAAATTGTTAGCACAATGAATGCATTAAATATTTAAATGTGAAGAGCAGGTTTTAGGGAATCAGTAGTTAATTTTTTGATATATGAATTAGTTCTTTACTAGACATCTATCTTAGAATCGGATGTCTAGAAATCAGGGCCTGGAGCAGAAGTGGATGTGTTAATATGTTGTTGGAGATTGCACTGAATGAGAAGGAAGGGTGAGGGAAAGAGGAGGGAAAAAGGTGGAAAAGGAGCAAGATTCGGTAGCAGGTGCATAACTGGCCACTTACTAGAGGAAGCACAACCAATAGCTCAATCTCACAGGACTTTGAACAGGTCGTATAAGATAGAGCACTACAAATCAGAGATGCAGGAGGAGGAAAGGAAAGAAATTTATTCACCATTTACCTGCATCTCATCACTGATTTACCTTGAGGACAATTACTACATGGCCAAATGTCGTGTTTATGGCCATAAGACTGCGTTGGCTTATCTCGGTGACAGTGGGGAAGTCCTAGAGTGAGAAACAAGGGCAAGGGCTAAAGCGATCTGGTCTTTGCCATGTGTAGGCAGTAGCCTCAGTCATTGGCTGGCTTAAGATCAAACCGATTTGGTAACCAAGGTGAAAGGAAAGAAACAATTGGCTAAAGGCCCTGAATACAGGTATGGGTGATGTGATATCAAGGGAGGTATTAGAGATATCCTATATAATAGTCAATTGTATTTAACAAATAAGCAGTAAGATATATGAACCTGGGGAGCTAGCACTAGATAGATAAATCCAAGAAGTAGCCTCAAAATGAAGAATCTGTCAGATTTGACTACATAAGCACTAATCATTTCTCTGTGGTTAATGCGAGGTCAGAAAACAAAAGGGAGTGAAAAAATATTTGCAACAGATACAAGGTTTTAATTACCTTCATCCATCTTTAAATAGGTCATATGAATGAACTGAAAATGGAAAACATCCCCCAACAGCAAAAAATATGGAAAAGAAATACAAGTTGAAAATTAACATGAGAAAGATCCTCTTCATACTTTCCTGGTGCATGTGTGGTATCATCAGTCTTAATATTTGAACCAAACATCATGAATTAACTTAAAAGTTAGAATTTAGCTGAAGAAAGCTATGTGCTTTCATACTTTTTCTATAAAACATTACATAAATGAATATGATAAATTACTAGGCATATGGGGAAAATGATAAAAATTCATATCTTTCTGTACTATGTTTAAATAATTGCATGAGTGGCTTAATAGTTGTGTGTGTGTGTGTGTGTGTGTGTGTGTGTGTTGGTTTTGGTCACTGAATTCTCATAAAGGCTTTTAGTTGTGATCCTCAGAGATTTGAGTTTGACTTTGCTAAATAATGGAATTTTACATTGCCATTTCACTTTTCTCTTTGTTTTAAACTAAAATGTATGTAATTTGATCAAAACCACATTTTAAAATTGTATCTGTAGTGAAATGCAGCTCAGTTCAGTATTTATTGAGTAAATGATGTGTTTTTGCTTTAAAATATTTTAAGAAAACATGGCTACCAAGAATTCTACTTTAACTTTGGCCTTTCTACTAGCCAGAAGACTAGCTAACAAATTACTCCACCTCTCTGTACTTCAGTTTACTCCATCTATAAACAGAAATAATGACACTACCTATCTCAAGACCTGGCACAAAGTAAATACCATGAAAGTTGATATCTTTGCATTTCTAGAATATTTAAGGATAATGTATATACTATAACCCTAACACATAAAAGATGCTCAATAAGGAATAACTTATTCTGGGATGCCTGGGTGGTTCAGTTGGTTAAGCATCTGCCTTTGGCTCAGGTTGTGATCCCAGTGTCCTGGGATCGAGTCCCACATTGGGCTCCTTGCTCAGTGGGGAGCCTGCTTGTCCTTCTGCATGCTTCTCCCCCTGCTTCTGCTCTCTCTCTCTGACAAATAAATAAATAAAATACTAAAAAAAACCCCGCAAAACACAAAAGAATAACTTATTCTGCTTTTTTGATTTGGGAATGGACTCTCTACCACCTCATCACAACTTTTTATTGGAATACAGTAAAGGGCTACCTTGAGTTTCTGTCTTTGGAGTATCTTTAACAACTCGATTTTATAAAACCCTACCTCTATCTCAGTTATTGAGTTGATATGACAGATACCACCTAGTATCTCAGTTAAAAACTACTGTAATATTTAACAGGAGTTTTATGGTAAGCTAAATTAACTCCTTTATTTCTCCCCTCAAGATGTACCCTTCTCATAATTGAAAATTGAATAGTGTCCCTTATAATATATTTCCTAAATTTTGGTCGTCAGCTTCAAGTAGACCAATTATTGCCCGCTCATTTTATTTATGTAGTGGGGATACAGGACACAATTGAACCATTGAGGCTGTAGAGCTATATACTCCTTGTAAATACAGCGTTATTCTAGCATGTTGGGTTGACAGAACAAAGTCACCATATGGGTGATTCAAATGTGGTCATTTGTTTGTTTTATTGCTTTGGATGTCTTCAGGAGAAAGAAATACTCCTAGAGTAAGAGTCAAAGTATCAGAAATATGAAGGGATTATTTTGAATGTATCATGGTATAGGATTCAGATATTCTGGCCTTTCTACTTTCTCTAGGAATTTGTGGAGCCCTATGAAATAGAAACACCAATCATTTCAAAAGTGGAAGGAAGATATGCTTCCCTATTGTGACTTGCCAATATGACAGCATAGACACTGAGAATTAAATGAGGATGTAGGAAATATTGGACATAAGAATATATGTAGTCTTTGTATGCAAGAAGTAGTGGGGTATATTACATCATCAGTATAGGGCACTGAAGATTTAGTGCCTTGAACAATGTAGCATATTTTGGATTCATAAGAAATGTCAGGGCACCAACTTAGGTAATTCATTCATTATTGAGAATGGAATAAATAACACACAAGAGCAAGCTCGCCAGGAATTGAGAGGGTTCACATATATAGAGCTAGACGAGAAAGAGGTGAGAGGTGCCCCCTCAGTAATAAAGAGATTCCCCTCCTGGGATTTTCTGAGGCAGTGTTCTTGTAACTCCATGGGTAGGACCAGCATAGGAAAGGACAATTGTTTTCTCTACTTTTCCAGGTTCATTTGGCTGGTCTATTAATTAAACTGTCGTATGACAGATTAACAGAAGGAAAATTTAACTTCATACAAACAGCCCCACAAAGACGTGAGAGGTTCTTTGACCGCCAGGCAACTGAGCTTTAGATACTGTCCTGCGCTAAGGAGAAGGGGGTATTGGGACTTCAAGGAGAAGGAAGACAAATGATAGGAAGATTGGGAAAACAAAAGTTTGGCAAACAAATGTCTGCCATACATGTAAGTCTTCTGTGAAAAAGTTCATTTTGGTAGTAGCTCTCTTCCTGGTACAGGCCCCCTATCTAAATCCTTTTAGGCAGTTAAGTGGGAGGTAACAATCTTCTTGAACCTTTTGGACCGTAATTGACTTCAGCTCAGAGTGATCCGTATGCCAAAGTGGCACATTTTGGGGACAGCCTGCCTTGATCCTCTTCAGCAGCATTTTTTTCTTACTGTGTCACTACTGAATTTGAAGTTTGGAGTGCCCCATTAAATGTGAATTACTTTTAGAAAAATCGTGAATGCTTTCATTTTCAGGCAGTTTGCCCTTCTACTTTTCTTAAATATCACCATAACATTCTTTCTGAATTATTACACGGGAAATTAGGTAAACCTCAGGGATGAAAAAAAATGAGAGGTCCTTCTCTGATGGGTATATAAATCAAGACTCACTTTTTTAGTGACAAAATTAAGTTACCAGACAGACTTTTAAGCTCTGCTAAGAAGGACTCATTCTGACCTCAGGGGTGTAAAAAAAAAAAAAAAAGAAAAAAGAAAAAAGAAAGAAAGAAAGAAAGAAAGGTTGGATTTGAAACCTAGATGGCTTAGGGCATAAACTATACAACTGAATGTGGTCATTCTTTCTTCTTCTAAGCCTTACTTTGTGAGTGAGAACAATTAGCCAAATGAATGGTTACCAAAGTTTGAGTTCCTGCCGGAATGTGATGAGTTAAACTGTATCATGGAGGTATTGACCAGATACTCAGAGAGTACAATATGATGTCCAATATCTTGGGCTCATTTATCAAAGACATTTACTCAAAGGCTACGGAGCCACTTTATCTAAGAAAAGCCCTTTAAATTGTGCTGCTGCTTTCTATTTCATGGTGAAAAGTAAATTGTTGAAATCAGATGAATTTCAAGATACAGTTGCTTGCAGAGATACCCATTGTTTAGTATCAGAATGACAAGGTTTTATGAATGGTCTCATTTAGAAAATTATTTAATACATGCTGCCTATTTCAACATTAGTGCCAAAGAAGTGTATCTTCTTGGGTTTCAGAGCAGACGCATAAAATGACTTCAGTGGAGTGATGAATGGCATTTCTTTACATCACGCATTAAAAGGAGCTCTCCATCTTACAGATGTAATAAAGGGAAGGATAGATTTGTGAGATAAGAGTAGGGCTCCGTGGCCATAGGAGTGAGGGTCCTCCAGGGAAATAGAAGGGTGTGAGATAAATATATAAATAAAGATTCAGAAAGTATCAGAGAATTAGCTCACATTGTTGCGGTTGACAAGTCTAAAATCTTCAGGGTAGGCTGGCAGGCTGGGGACCCAGGGAAGAGTTGAAGTTGCAGCTGGAGTCCAAAGGCAGTCTGCTGGCCGAATTCCCTCTTCCTCAAAGAGGCCAGTGTTTTCCTGGGGGCTTTCCACTGATTGCATGAGGCCCACCCGCAATATGGATGGTGAGCTACTTTATTCAAAGTGTACTGATTTAAATGTCATTCTCATATAAAAAATACCTTCACAGCAACATCCAGACATGCTTGAGCAACTCTCCGAGCACTGTGGCATCGCGAAGCTAGAGCGTAAAATTAACTATCCCAATGATCTTTACATATAACATAAAGACGTCTATTCTATTAATTATGACCACCTGATGGAAAGCAAGAAACACACTGACAATAATTGTTTCAAGGTATTTCTTTCCAGAAAATTCAAAACTATTTCTTTTATGAAGATAATTCTTTCAAGTCAAGAATTATGATTCAAACATAGTTTTGGTCTTTGTCACCAGTACATTAAAAGTGAATATTTAACCAATCATAGTTTTATCAAATTTAATAAAATGTTGCTTACACAGAAAAGTCAAAATATTAGAACTATATCATTGAAGAGACATTGTGTAGACATTGTAGACTTTGGTAGTTTATTTCAGTGTTGTAAAATATTTTAACATGCACATTCTCCTAGTAATTATGTTATTTCCCAGTGACAGAGATACACGGCAGAGTTCCTCAAAGAATATTCCATTAACCTCTACTTTGGAAAGGTGTTAATAGGAGTTAAGAAAAAAGTCCTATTGTCAAATAAGTTTGGAACCATTGATTAAACGCTATATCCTCTTTTACTGCTTCACTCCTCTAGACAATGTTAATGTGCTTTGTGATTTTTTTTTTTTTTATAAAAAGGGGCTATGGTATCCCACGCTGATTTGACTACTAAACATTACTTCGCTTTGAAATATCTTGGTGAATCAGTGTAGCAAGAATCTATTTTGAAGAATTCTTCCTACTTTAAAATGTTTATATACTTTAAATATGTATAGTTTTATGAATTATTCCTCAATAAATCCAGGGGTCAAAAAGGTAAAAAAAAAAAAAAAAAAGTATTTTCTTTTCCAAATCTGTTTTGTGTATTTTCAGGCATCTGCATATCCAAATACATTTTAGGGTCATTTTTTTCTTCAAGAAAGTCAGTTTCTGTTTTGATTGAGATTGCATGCAATTAATTTATAAATTTGGGGAAATTGGCAACTTAACAATATTGAGGTTTTTGTTTCATGAATATGTCTCTCCAGCTATTTAAATATTTTAAAAATTCAGCCATGTGGGGCACCTGGGTGGCTCAGTCATTAAGCATCTGCCCTCAGCTCAGGTCATGATCCCAGCGTCCTAGAATTGAGTCCCGCATTGAACTCCTTGCTCCACGGGGAGCCTGCTTCTCCTTCTGCCTCTGCCTTTCCCCCTGCTTGTGTGCTCTCTCTCTCTCTCTGTCAAATAAAAAAGAAAAGAAAAATCTAAAAAAAAAAAAAAATCAGCCATGTATAGTAGTCTTCAATGGACAGAATTTGTATATTTTATTCTGTTAAATTTATTTATTCATATAAAATTTACTTAGCTGCCTGTAACTTATGTTTTAAAAATGTCATTCTCCATTTGTTTGTTACTAATATACAGAAATTCACTTGACCTTAGATATTGACTATGTATCTTGCCACCTTACATAATTCCTTCTTAATTCTACTGGTAGGAACTACTACTACTCATTAGTATTATTAGAATTAAAGTACTTTTTATAGATTCCTTAGGACTTTACAGTAGACAATTGGGTTGTCTGTGATTAGAAACAATTTTACTTTTCTATTTTCTTTTTTTTTCTTCTTACTTCCCAATGTTCTACCTGTACACACACACAGGTATGACTGTGCCAGTTTATATAAATTATGTAAATGATGGATCTCTCTCCTGGGCATAGGTGGACTCTTCCTATGATTGAAGGACATTGAAGGTTCAGATGGGTCTTTCTTGCTTATCTGCCAAACCCTTATTTTCTGAGTGAGTGCTTCATAAAGGCCTGTAGGAAGTTCTTGGTGATCGGTGGGTACATACTTCTTTGGGGCCTCATACTCCTGTAGAATCAAACATTCATGCTAGTCTACTCTCAGCTATAAAAAAATATAGAAAATACTCAGCTGGTTTCTCCTGATTCTTAATTTTGGCAGCTTCATCCTTGCACGGTGCTCTGCCAAGGGAAAAAGGGACAGTGGGTCTCTTCTCCACCAGAAGGGGATCATTTTCTGGGTTTTAATTTATTTCAGTTTGCTTAGATTCTTAGAGCTTTTATAGATTTAAATAAAACTACAGTGTTGTAGGTTATCTGCCCTGTTCTTCTTGGTAGGATGGAAGAAGCTTTCCTTTGCAACTTACCACATTCAAAGCAGAAGCAGAATCGTTCTTTTTCTTTTTTTAAGATTTTTTTTTATTTATTTGAGAGAGAGAGAATGAGAGATAGAGAGCACGAGAGGGAAGAGGGTCAGAGGGAGAAGCAGACTCCCTGCTGAGCAGGGAGCCCATTGTGGGACTCGATCCCGGGACTCCAGGATCATGACCTGAGCCGAAGGCAGTTGCTTAACCAACTGAGCCACCCAGGCGCCCAGCAGAATCATTCTTATTGGTATGTGTTGATTTTGTCTTTTTAGGCATATTAGCTTTGCACAATAATTTCTTTCATTCTCCTCAATTTCTACCAGTGATTTTCTTCATATACTTGATGTAATTCTATCATGAAAACATACTTCTATTATTATAAAATAAAATAAATATTTCAATGAGAAATTAGACAAAACATTTGATATCATATTGTATTTGTTATTCTTCATTTAATTGTGAGGTGCTACAAAATATATCTCATTGTTACTGATAAAGGAATAGCATATATCAGCAGAACATAGAAGTAATGCCACCATATATCAGAAATTAATGTATCGCAAAGTTGTCAATTTAATTCTTTAAGAAAATATGAAGTTTAATAAATATACTGGCTGTGGAAAAGAACAACAAAAAACTAGAACCATGAATGTGGAAGCCTAGCAGAGAAGGAAAAGAAAACACTGTGAAATCCACTAACTATGACAAGATTACAATTTCGTATTTGTTGAAAATCTCACGTGTTTGTGCATGTCCTAAAATTATACTAAGTACATTGAGAATGAGAGTTACAGGGCTAACACTAAGGTTTGAAGACAATAGGAAACATGTTGCTAAAGTTCGGGAAATCTAGTTTCAGATGAGCAAAATGGGGGTATCCATGTGTAACAGGAAAGTTCAGAAAAGACAGCACATACTTGGCAAACCCAGGATTCAAAATTTCATTTGGTTTCCACCACCCTGTACTGTTTGACAGAAACTGTGGAGTGGCATCCTCTGGAGAGATCTATACTTGCCTAGGACAGAGACCAAGTCCACTTGCAAGTTCTGAGGTATGAGGATCACTACTTGCAATGCTGGTTCTTTACAACATCTTGGCAGGTGGCTCCTCTCTCCACAGAGATTCAACTATCTGGCTCAAAATCAAATCTCCCCTGACTGGGGCCCTTAAGCTCTCACCTCTAAGTAGATCTGGCAAGAGAAAAAGGAAGGGAATTCAATCTGAATTGAAATTCCTGCCAGGTGGCAGCTCAGAAAGCTCAAAAAGAATAGTTGTGTGTGTGTGTGTGTGTGTGTGTGTGTGTGCATGAGAGAGACAGAGAGAGAGATGGGAGGTGATATTCTTTGCAGAGTCAGGAATAAAAAATTAAACACAACACCCGAAAAACCTGTTTATTCATTGGCAGAACAAAGGCTCTCAAAAGAATCTCTAGATGAACTCCCAAGAGCAACTGTCTGGGCTAAAAGAGAGATTGAGACAGAGAGAGGAAGGGAAACTTTGAAGGGGGTTGTCATCCATTCAGGTTAAGAATACTTTAAAACAGACTCCTCTCAGTTGGTGGGGAAGTGCATCTGTAGCATTATTAATCACAAAGCAGGAAAGCTCTGATCTGGAAGAGTTAAACACTGCTTATTGCATGTAAAGCGGCTGCCTACCCACATAAGGTATGCTTTATACTCTCTTTCTTTCAAGAGAGTGTATTTTATTGCACCACAAACCGTTGCTGTGTCACTGTAGATTTACTACTGAGGAGAGACACAGGCGATTGACTGGAAGCCTTCGTGTCTGAAGTCATGAGTTTCCCCTGAAACACTGTAGGTCTTCCAGTAGAGGTAATGGTAGAAGGGATTTCTTAATTTTCTCTGTCATTTTCATTTTGTTTTGTGTTTGTTGTTCTAACCCACTTGGAAAAGAAGATGGAAGAGATGGCAGAGGGGGCCTAGAATTCTTCCATCCTGACTTTAGATTCTGCTGCTCAGGACAATAGAGTATGACACAGTGTACCTTACATACGTTTGTGCTGATACGTCCTAGAGATTTAAGCTACTCTTTTGCCATTGTATTTTTAATGCAAGGCCTTGTCAATTTCAGTACTAAAAGGTTGTAGTAGAAAAGATAGTTTTAATTAAAGTAACAAAATAATTACGAAGGCAGCATTTATGCATTCATTGTGTTGATATAAAACATACTGCTTTTTTAATTTTAGTGTAAACAAGAGGCATTTTAATGAATAAATTTACATTTTGAATTCATATAAAAGATGTAGCTGGCAATACCTGCCCGCAGAAATACCTTGTATGTGGAGGCAAATCTTCCAGCAAAACAACTCTTTTGCTGGGTAAAGAAAACCATACAAAGCGGGAAACATTCAGAGTCTATGGTATAGAAATGCAGTGAGTGTTTAAAACAGCACCAATTCCAAAGGTCGATGCCTGGGCTTTGTTCATAAGCATGTAGCAAAATCAGGCTGAACAGATGGAACCCCATCTGCAGGGTGTCTGTATCTGTGTAGTGATGTTCTATAATGTGCTGATATATAAAAACTATAAATAGAAAGCTCTGTAAATTAGTTCTCCTTTTACACATTTGAACTAGTTGAGAATCTTGAAAATCTCGACTAATTGGGAAAAGAAAGAGAGTGTCCGTTCATCTTAGGCTCTATGGTCATTTCTGATATCAATATCAATATGTTTACCATGGTTCTGATCATGGACTACTCTGTGGAGTTAAGAATTACAAAAAGGAAAGGGAAGGGGTAAAGAAAGTCAGATACTTAAAAGTAGTTAAGGTCAAAAAGTTCAAATAAATAGATAAAATCTTTAAAAAACTTAAAATTTTTTTTCTACCAATTTTTAGGAAGGGGACTGAAAAACCAATTTTCTGCCAATACATGAAGAATTCATCTTTACAAGTATTATGCAATTCAATAATCAAAAATGAATTTTCTGTAAGAGATAGCTCTAATTTCACACAGAGATAATCAGTAGTGATTTTATTTTTTTCTATGGGAAGCAAAAAGAAAATGACTTAAGACATAAAAAAGCTTACAATGCAAAAAAATTGTTTTTTATATTCTGTAATCATCAGTATTACTTTTGTGTATCTGCACAAGATTGTGTGAACTTAAACAAATTACTTAAGCTGTCTTTGTCTCAGATTCCTTATCTGCAAAAAGTTTTTTAAGTATACTTATTTCATAGGGTTATTATGAGAATTAAATGAGTCCACATATGTAAATAACTTACAATGGTTCCTCACATAGAATAAGTGTTCAGAGAATATCAGATATTACAATATAGATAGTACTCTTTGAGGCCCAGACATCAGTCAAACTATTCCCTGAATGGTTCCCCCAAATGGGGCTAGATAGACATTTGTTATCACCACCTCTAAAAATTAAATATTTTTCTCTAAATAGTATGTTCTTACTATACAACAGGTATACCACAGGCACCTGAAGTTAAGAATTTGCAGTTATGATAGTAATCTTAGAAGCTACCTGGCTAGATGCCTGCTATGGTCTTGGCTTCCCTTATTTTTTGGTTAATGGAATGAAAACCATTACATAGTATTACTGGGGTTTTTGGTCTTAAAAAAAAAAACTATTATCTCCTCAAAATCAGTCTTTCTTTCCCTAAATTTTGATATCCTTCCAGTCTCTCCTCAATTTATTAAGTTATCATGATCTATTTCTGCTAGTTGCTCTTGATGCCTCTCCCTTCCTGTTATACAATAGACTTCTCTTGTGGTTAATACTTCCAATGTGAAAGATACAATTATTTCCATTTAAGGATAAGAAAAAAGGCACAAAGAGATCAAGTTACTTATAAATTTGAATATGGGTCTATCTGACTTGGAATGTGTGTTTTTCATTACTGCTAAGGTGTCAAAAGCTCTATTATTTCAACACAATACAAAACAGAAAGGTGGAGGAATGGGTTTATCTATATTGTCAGGCACCTGAATATACTGGGATAGGCATGTTAGGTCTCCAATACCTCCTCCTGTACAGCCTTTTCTAGAGTCCCACCCTTTTTCAGGCAATGGTATTGAAACCAAGGTTAGTAAATATAACATCATATCCTCTTTACTTGTATATAATGGGAGAAGTAGTTGACTGAAATTGTTCAGAGAATCATGACTTGAAAACCAATCAGGGATGCATATGTTCAAATGGTAGCTCATGTCTTTAAAAAATGTACATCTATGTTAGATAGGCCAGCCATAATTTTCAGTTGGTCCATGACAGGTATCCTTGCATCAAAAAGAAAAATAGAGGTGCATATATCCCAGTTTCTGTATTCTTCAAGATGTTACAAGGATCTTAAACATTAAGAAAGAATGGGGAGGGGGAATTATATATCATAAGAATTGAACTATTTCATCCTGGGAATAATTTTGCAAACACTTCTGAAAGAAGGGAATTTCTGTAGAAACTACTTATTCTCAAACTGTACTGAACATTGAATTTTTTAATAATTTAAAAAAAACCGTAGATAAACTGGCCAAACCCCAAATCTACTAATCAGAATTCCCATCTAATAATTATTGGGTACAACCAGGCTTTTGAAATACTGTTCTAGGCTGTGATTTGCTGCTCTTTTTTAGAAACACATAAAAGTCATTTTAATGCATCATCTTACAACAATTTGAAGAATAGTATAAAATAAATGAGAACAATAAGAAATGCTTTTGTCATGATATTCATATATTGTCATATTATGAAAAAGGTGTTTTTAAAAAATAAATGTTGGGGAGGTTGGAAGGGATAAAATCAAATGAAGCTCAAACTTATCATTGACTAGAATGTTTTAAGAGTTTCATTTAAAAATGTTAATAAATATTGCAAAATGAGTAATATATATCTGAATCAAAAATAACATTTGAATTATTTTTAAAAAATATTTCATTTCTATTTGGCAAAACATTTCCTCTGACTTCAAATGCCATTGATTTTTACATTATGCACTTATTTGACAGTTTCAGGTTTGATTTCCATAACGTTAGTTTTCCAGACCCTGGATTAAGTGACAGTATCATCCAGTCTTATGACAACAGAGAATTGACATTTCTAAAATCTCATTTATTTGGACTCTAAAGTTTTATTTACATTTTGTAAGGGGCTGAACTAAAGCCTCATTCAACTTTGCTAATGAATTACTGATGTTCTTATCAAATAAATCATGAAAATAATATCATGAAGCAAAATCTCCCTTAGGTATTAACTAGATTGACCTTTTTAGAAGCAAGCATTTATGTGATAAACATGATGCATTTATTATCAATATTGATCAGAGCAAGCCAAAGGAAGTCAGTAAAACTTTGTCACAAGTTTTCATTGCTATAGAGGTTTGAATATTTTTTGTAGAGTTAAATATAACCTGTGTGTAGAAATGTGCATAAAACAAATATTTAGCAAAATCATTTCACAAGACCAACACTCATGTAACCATCACCTAGGGACAATAAATGGAACCTTTGTCAGCATCTTAAGTCTTCCAGTTGTTCCACCCCAGTAATAACATCCTCCTCTTTAAAGATAATCACCCTTCTAAAATTTTTAAGAACACCTTCATTGTTTTTTTCTATCTATTTTAACAACCTATACATGTTTTCATAAGTAATAGGGTTTAGATTTGCCTGTATTTGCATTACACATAAAGAGAATTACATCACTACATATATGCTTTTGTGATAAGTTTTCTCATTTGAAGCTATATTTTTAAGACTCAGCCATGTTTTTGCATATAGTTGTTCATTATTTTTCATTGCTTGATATTCCTTTTATGAATATAAAGTATTTTTCTCATATTGTTGATAAGGAGTTGGGTTTGTGTCTTGTGCAGATTATGACTTCATGAATAATACTGTTAACACATTTGTGCATGTCTTCTGATGCACACATTGACACATTTCTCTAGGGAATACACTTAGGAATATAATTGCAGGATCATGGTGTACAACTACTGTATTGCAATACAATTTTGATTCTAACTGCCTGAAGTTAGTGCAAACCCTAGATGTTAATTTTAAGGACATGGTTCCCGATAAAAATGCCATTTCAGATGTCAGCCATAAGTTCGAGTCCCCAAGTCTTCTAACATTTCCAACCCCCTGCCTATAAGTCCAGAGGGGTTCCTACAACCCCACTCAGGTTTGAAAATTCACTAAAACAACTCACAGAACTCAAAAGAACTACAGTTTTATAGCAATGAGTACAAATCACGATCAGTCAAATGAATAGAAATAGAGGACAAGTTCAGGGAGGTTTGTAGATGTAGAGCTTTTGTACTCTCTCCGCATGGATCAGAACTCATCACGCTATCAGCACACTGATGTGTTCACCAATCAAGAAGTTCTGCTGAACCTCAGCATTTACAATTTTCATTTGGGATTTCATTACATAGGCATGACTGATTGCATCTTTGGCCATGTGACTGAACTCCATCTCTATTCCTCTTCCTCTTCTTGGAGGGAAGATCTGATCCTATTGCTGGTCTGTCCAGTGACCAGCCCCACCCTAAATTGTCTGGTTAGCACAAACTCAGGTGTGATCCAAGGGGCCCTTGAATAATAAAAACACTGCTATCCCTTGGGAAATTCCCAGGATTAGAGAAACTCTGTGCCAGGAATTTGGAATCCCCCAAAACAAAACAAAACAAAACACAACAAAACAAAACATTACCCAACACTTACCTTCAAATTTTGTAAATGATATCAAGCTTATTGAAAGTGGTTAAACAAATAACCCTCCCACAAACTTTTTATGAGTCTCTATCCCTTCACATATCATTGTTTTGTTCTTTTCTTTATTTCAAATTTCCACTTTGGTTCATTCAGAGAGGTATCCATTCTGGTGTTAATTGGTATTTTTCTATTTACTAATGAAGTTTTACACCTTTTCATACATTTGATGACTTTGTAGATATCCTCTTTCATCTTTAGTGAAAACATGCTCAAATATTTTGCCCATATTTTTTGTAGGATTCTTGTATTTTTTATTGATTTGTAGGCCTTATATATTTGCATATACTATATGATTTATATATTCTGGAGATTAACTCTGTGTACATTTAATGTATTTCAAATATTTTTACCAATTCCGAAGGTTGAATTTATCACTATCTTTGGTTGAACATAAGTTCCAGTTTCAATATAGTCAAGTTTATTAATTTTTACCCTCTATGCATTTTGTGATCTGTTTAAAGGTCTATATTCTTACCCTCACTCATGAAGATACCCACTTATATTTTTTCTAGAATTTTTTTTTGTTTTACCTTTTTCACTAGGGCAGTAATTCATATAGAAATAGTTGTATATGGTTAGAGATATGATCATGATATTTTTAATATGAAAAAATAAACAAGTTACCAATTCACTCATTCATTGAAAAGATCTTGTTTTCTCAGCACCAACTTTGGTGATAGATCTTGTGCAGCGCCAACTTTGGTGAAAGATCAAGTGAGTGTGTGTGGGATTATTTCGGGGCACTATTTTCCATTTCATTGATCATTTAATCAACACTTGAGCCAACACACAAAGTTTTAATTACTGCGACTTTATCCTAAGTATTAGAAGACATTATCGTACTTTCTACATTTTGAAGATTGTCTTGCACATTCTTGACCTCTTATATTTTAACATAAATTTTAGGATCAGCATATCAAGATTCTCTCTCTCTCTCTCTCTCTCTCTCTCTCTCTCTCTCTGTGTGTGTCTCTCATCCCACCATTTGAGATCCTTTGGAATTTGGGGAAAAAATAGCTTGACATCATTAAGTCTTCCTCAATATGAAAATGGGATCTCTCTCTCTCTCTCCCTAATTTGAAATGATCCTCCCTATCCTATTGGATATTTGAGATGGTTAGGAGATTTAAAGTTATTTTTTGAGGTTTTGTAAATGTTTTTAGCAGGAGAATAGGTCTAAATTATTTAAGCTCCCATTACTCGTAGCAGAAGTCCCAAATCTGGTTTTATAAAATTGTTTAGATTTTAAACATATTTGATACTTTTTCTTCTCCTTTAAAAAAAAAAAAGTTTCCTGTTGAATAAAAAACAAATCTGGACTTAGATAAGGAGAGACTTTATTTAAAAGTAAGACTATTGCAATAGGGAGAATGCTCCATAAAAATATGCAGGTGTCTCAAAATCAAATAAGAAAGGCTTTTCTTTTATAAGTGGAGAGAGGTAGACAATGCTTTAGCAGAAACTTTTAAGGAGAAGTTGAATAGGCAAGGGAAAATGGCCGGCAGTGCCAAAGAACAAAAGTGTCTTGCTGTGGGTAGTCATTTTTCAAAAAGAAGTAAATAAGGGAGCACATTCTGCTTTTCAGCTCTTGCTCAGAGCTTGGGAGTAGGCAGAGTTCAGGGAACTGTAGTGAGCAGAAAAGTCTGACTAAAGTTTGGGCAAGACAATGCAGAGGTAACAAATGGGCAATTGTGAACACATGGCCAATGTCTGTCTATCTTTCTAATTTTTGAAAATCCTTCATAACTATTCTTACGTGTACTAACTTACTTACTATTAAATAATCACAAGGAGGATTCTCACTAATCCTGTTAAGGAAATATCCAGACTACAGTGGAAGACAAGAGTAAGCAAACTCTTCTCTATTGCAAAGGACTTTTGTGTCTTATGGGAGAATACATCTGAATATATCTGTAGTGGAAAGTGGGATGGAGGCATAATTAGAAGTTGTATCAGTGGCCCCAGAGAGCAGCCTGAGAATAAAGGGAGTAAACAAGGAATATTCTTTACCATTTAGATGTAATGTTTTTGTCTTCGCATGTTTGAAACCACTGTTCTATCAGTAGACATATAAGCTACGGAGTCACCAAGCAAGTAAAATAATTGAGTCCAGTGCCCTTTGATACAAAGAATTCCCAACAACTGGAGTGTTAACAATCAATGGGTTTTATAAGTATGATGACAAGGTAATTTAGAGAAGATTCCTTCCCATTGCTGTTTGCAAATGCTTTCTTAAATTTAATTCAATCTATATGTTACAAATTACTGTATTTTCATATATATTTGTTGTCTTTTCTATAACAAAATGATGGATTAGCCTTCAAACAAATGTCACTTTAAATAACTACGGTGAAGTAGATTTTAGCATTTCCTTATGTATTGGGATTCTAATGATTCTGATACCAGAAAATAATTCTGTAATTATAATATTGAAAATAATATTAAGTGAATGTTTTCCCTAATTATCAATTAACTAGATGTAGAAATTCTGTGAAAGGAAATAACAAATAAGTACATGTTTATGGATTCAGAAACTGGTTGGTGGTATCAAACAAGATAGAACATTAGAGAAACAGTATTTTGGAAAGCCTCATAGGACATTGCAGTTATGGATTTAGGACTCAAAATTATAAAGGAAGTTAAACAATGCAAGGAATGAAATTGGCCAGGGAGCATGGTGTTGGACATAAAAGCAGAAAAAGAGAAAGAGAAGAAAGCTCTCAGTAATACTCAAATGTCAGGACACTGAAGATTTTGAAAGAAATTGAGCTAAGGTCTAAATCAGGAGGAGATCATTTGGTTACAGTAGACCCTGTTAGAACCCTATCTTACATGAAGATATTAATATAGAAGTGCTAAAAGAAAATAAGACTGAAAACAGAGGAGTGAATTTTTATTGATTGAGTGTGTACTGACTTATTTTGGGTGCATTTGAGTATTTGAGTCCAACTGAAACAAAGTATTTGGGTAGTTCAGTAAATTATTTAGTAATGGTTGTCGGGCCTTCCATGAGATCATATATATCCAAGGATGGTCTTTGACTGCATGTGAGTATTTGTGCACCAAACTGAATGCAAGAATAATAATGCAAGAATGCAAGAATAATAATACTTTTTTCTAAGACTTTTAAAAAATCTCTTATATTTTCCCTTACCAAAATAATGAAAGGCTGAAGCATTTTAAAAAAGGCTTTATCCAATTAAAACAAGATTGTGAACATGAATTCTACTTTCCATTATGAGTAGTAATTTGGAGAACAAATGTTAAGGCGAGTTTTTCACTTTTTCAAACATGATGAGCTAATCTCAGTCATCAGTGTTCTTTTGACTATAATTAGTATCTTTCTGATTATCATTAGAAATGTAGGAACCAGAGGACTAGAAAAGATATGTCATAGTTTCATAATGGATTGTGCCCACTGAGGTTATATTTTCAGGGTTGTTTTTCAAATCCATATTTCTCCCAGAGTTAGCTCTCAGTTCACTGCCACCGAGTGAAGAGACAGCCTCTGTGTGTAGCACCATCATTAACATTTCATCTCTAATTTCAAATGTCTGTAACATAGGTCAAGGAGCCATTACGTGTGAGGTCAGAGAGTGTTATGAAAAAAGCTAGCCCAAAATAGATCTTGGTCAGAAATCTTGTCATCAATTTTGAATGACATTTCTAACCGGAACACAGAGAACTCACATTGATTCACTTGCGAGGCTTCTTTGGACTCATTCTCTAGCAGGAAACTCTGGCGTACAGTGGGGCATGTTTGAAAGCCCCTTCATCTCTGCTACGATATATTATTTAAAAATGTCAAATCTGTTTTGCTGGTTCCTGGAATCTAAATGATTCAGGATGAACTGCTTATATATACACAGGCTCGCCCTTGAATAATTTTTAAAAATTATGAATTGTGATGGTGCCAGTAAGAAAAAGGATTGCCTTATGCAGAGTATTGCTCTCTTTCTACCTTCTCTTGATCATATTGTCGTAGTTATATAGCTGCATATTTTTACTTCCATCATGCAGTTTGAAAGAATATGGAGTGGCTTAATATAAGGATGAAAATAATATTAGCTTTTGTTTTTAATCTCAGAAAAGGTTGGTTTTTCATTTTTAGTTTAACAGTCCAAACTCATATTGTGGGGTGATGAGGATGGAGATAAATCTGTAATTGCTACATTTGTTTGACCTCAGGGTCCCCTCCAATAATCATACTCACTTCCTGTAAAACATTGGACCTTTGTGATATACAGGACTAATTCATTTGCTCTAAGAATTTACCAAAAGTATCCCCGAAGCCCCAACATCTTTGTGAAAAGGATATCATTTAGATTCAAAACTATTGTCTCTGCTCATCTTATAGATACTGAATTTTCCAACTCAGATATTTAACAATATTTTTATTACAAATAGGGGTCCAAAAATATTTTAAAGAGAATAAAATGCAGATCATCAGATTTCTGTCCAAAAACCAATATCACACATAGTCCTGAGGAATGAGTGCCCCTCCCATAGTCCTACTCTTCAAATGGCCCCTATATTTTATACATGAACACATATACCCACAGGAACAACCCCTATATTAAGGTACATTTGGGTGTCCTTGTCACTTGGAACATGACACTTAGTACTTAAAGTAAGCTGTAGCCCTAGATATCTGTTCTTAGCTGCACAGTTCAGGCTTTAGGAAACCACTTCTCCCTATCTCTGAGGCTTTGGCTCAAAATTAAATGTATCTGCATTTGAATGGCCTTTAGTTTTGTAGGTTATTCCTCTGCCACAGAGACAGACCCTGCTTCAGATCATGAGAAATGTCAGCAACAGAAACCATTAAGGTCAGGGTGCTTGGGTGGCTCAGTCGGTTAAGCGTCTGCCTTTGCCTCAGGTCATGATCCCAGGGTCCTGGGATCGAGCCTATCATGGGGCTCCCCGTTCTTCCTCGACCTGCTGCTCCCCCTGCTTGTGTTCTCTCTCTCTCTCTGTCAAATAAATAAATAAAATCTTAAAAAAAAAGAAACCATTAAGATCAGAGAATAAAACAAATAGTTCAAAAATAGAACCTAGGAAAAAGAAAATAGTAGGAAGGGAAAAATGAAGGGGGGTAATCAGAGGGGGAGATGAACCATGAGAGACTATGGACTCTGAGAAACAAACTGAGGGTTCTAGAGGGGAGGGGGGTGGGAGGATGGGTTAGCCTGGTGATAGGTATTAAAGAGGGCACGTAGTGAAAGGAGCACTGGGTGTTATACGCAAACAATGAATCATGGAACACTAATGATGTAATGTATGGTGATTAACATAACAATAAAAAAATTTCAAGTAAAAAAAAACAAAAAAAACCCTAATGATGTAATGTATGGTGATTAACATAACATAATAAAATAAAATAAAAAAATAGAACCTAGGAAAATAAAATCTGAGATTTAAAAATAAATGGAAACCATCCAAGAGGTCATCCACTTATATTTTTGAACATAGTATGTTTGAAACATGAAATACATTCATATTTCATAACATCAAAAACTTGCTGAGGAACAAAGAAGGTAGCCAAATTCACACACATGCACACACGCAATTACTTTAAAAAATGGAGAATAAGATACTGAATAAACAGAAGACAATTGATAATTAAAGGTAATTCCAATATAGAAACTGGCATGATGTTCATAAAATAATATTTTGTTTAGTTTTTAGCCACTAGTGATAATGTTTATCCTGGCACCAAAAATACACATTTATAGAAAAGAATTACAGAATTTTTGCAGAAATTTTATAGACATTTATAGGTAATATCTGAGCTAACTAAAACTAATCAGAAATTTGATTCTAGAATGACCAAATACATAAGACAATTATAGAACTTAATTAATAAAAAATTGAAAACAAATGGCACTCTACCATGGAAAATTCAAAATGAGGTTAAAAACTTAATAGTCAATAAAGTAAAACAAGTATCAGAAATAGAATTTAAAAGTAAATATTACTAAATTAGGACAAATTATACTAGGCACAGAGTCATGTTGAGCAACTAGCATTTATCATATTTTTTATTTTTTTAAAAGATTTATTTATTCATTTTAGAGAGAGAGAGCGAACATGAGTCGGGGAGAGGGTAGAGGGAAGGGGACTTGCAGGTTCCCAGCTGAGTGCCGAGCACATCCCCCCAAGAGGCTCCATCCTACCACCCTGAGATCATGACCTAAGCCGATGTCAGATGCTGAACCTACTGAGCCACCGAAGCACACCAGTTTCTTAAGATTTAAGACTTATTTTATGCCCCCAAATATTGTTCATCGTGGTAAACATTCCTTGTGCAGTTGAAACTGATGTTTGTTTTTTAGTTGTGGATTGTAGTGTTTTATACTAATAGACATTAATGTTTTATACTAACATGTCTAATATGTCAGGTTTGTATAATTGTTCAAATCTTCTTTATTCCTAATGATTTTTTTTGTCTACTTGTTCTATCTTTGATATCGCTGATAAGAGTAGGAGGTTAAAATCTCCAACAATGACTGTGGATGTTTGTGGTTTTGCTTTTATTTAATTTTTTCTTCATGATTTTGAAGTTCTTTTATTAATTGTATATATACCTACAGTATGCATTTTTGGTGATCTGACCCCTTTTATTATTAGGAAATTCCTCACTTTATATCAGGTAATAATTTTTCTCTTAAATTCATTTTGTCCAATACAGTCATGATACATTTCTTCTTATGCTTCCTGTTTCATTGCACATAATTTTCTGTTTTTTTATTTTCAAAATTTTTTAAATTAATTAATTTTTTAGGAAGAGAGAGAACACAAACATCTGAGCATGGCCTGACTTCTCATATCTCTGTTCAGCTCTCAAACCCATTGCAGTGATTCCCTGCTTTGTCTTGCATACTGCCATATGATTTCTGAAACCTTTCACTGCATATTTGCATGGCATGTGTATTTATTTCATTGTGAATCTACAGCTTTAAGAGACATCCTTGCCTTTCCTTCCCATGTCACTAAAAGAAGAGCAGCGAAGTGACTCACTGTTGTAGTTATATCCAGTTCAAATATGGCTACTAGGTTTTGAAAAATTGTAGTGGGAATATCAATTCAGTTGCTACTTTGTCATCCTCTAGGTATTTAAGCAGCTGAATACATGCAAAAGCTGCTGGTAGCTCCTAAGCCCTTAGTAGGATCCCATTTTTATATTATAGTAAGCAAAGAGGTTAAGATTATTCAAGCACCCTCATTAATATGGATATAGATTTGGCTACTTTGTTATATGCCCATGTAATTTCATCACCAAACAAGATTCAGAACATTACCCCAGAAAGTTCTTTATATCCATTTCCAGAAAATCCACAGGCACATTAAGTTAATCCTGATCTGATTTCTGTCACTGTTGTGTAGTCTTTCATGTTTAGAATTTCATCTTAATGGAATCATAAAATATGTACCCTTTTGTGCAAGGATTATTTCACTTAAAATATGGGTTTTGAGATTCATCCATGGTATTGCCTGTTCATTTCTTTTTACAGCTCAGCAGTATTTCATTGTATGAATAAATCAGTTTGTTTAACAACTATCTGGTGATGAACATTTGGCTTGGTTTGTATTGAGGGCTATTAAGAGGAAAGCTGATACAAACATTTACATACAAGTTTCCTTTTTTTTTTTTTTTAATAAGCATATGTTTGCATTTCTCTTGGGTAAATACCTAAGAGGGGAATTATCTTACTGTAGATTTATGCTTAAGTTTTTAAGAAATTGCTAACCTGTTTCACAGAGTGGTTTTGCCTTTTCCTTCCTCACCAGGAATCACATTGTCACAATTACTTTGTATTTGTTTGTTTGTTTTAAAATATCCTTCTAGTGTGAAGTGGCACCTCATTATGATTATAATTTATATTTCTCTATGACAAAATATATGAAAGATTATGTGCTGGCTGGTAATTTGTATAGCATCTATTGTTTCTGTTAAAGTTATTTGCACTCTTTAAACTTAAAAATCTTTAAATTGTTGCATTATAGGAGCTCTTTATGTATTTTAAATATGAATCCTTTGTCATACATATGCATATACATTGTATATATATTATATATAATTATATATGTATAACATATACATTTATAATTCATATATAGTTATATATATATAATTTCTCCCTGCTTGCCTTTTCTTATTTCTTTGACTAGCACAAATTTTAAATTTTGATGAATTTCAATTCACCACTTTTTTTCTTGTAAGTACTTTCTGTGTTTAAGAAGTCCTTGATTATACCAAGATCATGAAGACATTCTCACATGTTGTCTTCTAAAGTTCTTGTTAATTTAGCTTTCACAGGGATTCATAGGTCAGCGATTCATCTAAACAAAATATGTTTGCATGATTGATGCAGAGGGTGGGAATTCATCATTTTTCAGTTAATATCCAATTGTTCCTTCTCTGTTTCTTTAAAAATAATTCTTTTTTCATTAAATGACTTCAGTAGCCTTGTTGAAAATTTATTGACCATGTATGTTTGGGTCTATTTCTGAACTTCTCTATTCTTTTCCACTGATCTTGGTGTCTATCTTTACACCAATACCAGGCTGCCTTAATTTTATTTGCTTTATAGTCTTAAAATCAGATGAGGTAAGTCCTCTCAGTTTAATCTTTTTAAAATATTAGTTATGTGGGTCACTTGATTTTCTATATATTTGTTTTATTTTTTCATTCTTATTTTATTTTTTTAGTAATTTCTACACCCAATGTGGGACTCAAACTCATAATCATGAGATCAAGAGTCACACACTCTTCTGACTGAGCCAGCCAGGGGCCCTCTATATACATTTTAAAATCATCTTGTTTTCTGGGATTTGAATTGGCTTTGCCTTTTCATTACAGGCTTGTGAAGAGGGCAATGAACATTGTAATAGTGGGACTTCAAATCTGTATCAGTAGTATATATCTACACATATTTTGGTATTTTAAAAACTTTATCTCTCTCATGTTTTAAGGTTTTCAGAATAGAACTCTTGCACATTTTTCTTTGAGTTTATCACAAAGTATTTTATGAAACTATTATAAAACTAACTTGAGAAGCTCAATAACTCTAGTAGGGATTTTTAATTATAGGTTACTTATGATTTTCTACATCAGAAGTTATTTCATCTTCAAATAAGACTTTGTTTCTTCCTTTCTAATTTATATGATTTACTTTTTTATCTTGCCTTATCAAACTGGCAAGATCTGAAAATACAATGTAAATGGAGGTGGTGAGAAGAAATATCCTTTTCTGTATAACATTTCTTTGTTACTCTATTATTTCTGTTACTTTTTTTAAAAAAATCTGGAAAAAAGCAACAATGCTTCCCTGTCATTCCACTTTACTCTTTTCCCTCATTCATTATTTCACCTCATATTCACTGATGGCCTATGATGCCCTGAGGATCTCCAGTGTGAAGAATGTCACTTATATAACAGTGAAAAAAAATACTCCTTTGCTCACTGTATGTTTGTTCATTGTCCATGCATATGCCTAGGATTTACCATGATGCAATGTATTCCTTGCTTGCTTGTATGTTTCTTCCCAAGGGTGTGTGAATCCTGAGCAGCTATTTTACACCTCTATAAGCATCATCTGTGCTTTCACACAGGAACTTTTTTAACTCTTACTGAATAAAGATCAATTTTTAAGAAGTAAGCAAATTATGAGAATTATAAATAAATAAAACCTCTATATGTTATGAGACAAAGGAATATTAATTTAACTCTTTGGAAATACCTATGTAATTGATTTTATTGTTTGTCCTTTTTTTAGGTAATATAAAGATATGCAATTGGCTTTTTTGTTTTTATTTTTTAATTTAAATAACATTAACATACAGTGTTATATTAGTTTGAGGTGCATAATATAATAGTTCAGCAATTCTATACCTTACTCAGTGCTCATCATGGTAAGTGTACTAATCCCCTTCATCTCTTTCACCCATCACCCCACCCACTTCCCCTTTGGCAACCACCAGTTTGTTCTCTATATTTAAGAGTCGTTTTTGTTTTTTAAGATTTTATTTTTCCACTTGAGAGAGAGAACACGAGTGGTGGGAGGGGCAGAGGGAGAGGCAGGTCGAGAAGCAGACTCCCCACCGAGCAGGGAGCCTGACCTGGGGCTCAATCCCAGGACCCTGAGATCATAACCTGAGCCGAAGGCAGATGTTTAACTGACTGAGCCACCCAGGCACTCGTCTTGATTTTTGTTTTTATCTTTTTTCTTTGTTCATTTAGTTTTTTAAATTCCACATGTAAGTGAAATCAAATAGTATTTGTCTTTCTCTGACTGACTTATTTCCCTGAGCATTATAAGCTCGAGATCCATCCATGTTGTCACAAATGGCAAGATTTCATTCTTTTTTTTATGGCTGAATAGTATTTCCTTGTGTATGTAAAAATATATATGAGTTTTGATTACTATGGCTTTGTAGTATACAAAGTTGAAATCTGGGATTGTGATACAGTTGTGATGCAATTGGGTTTTAAATGAAAACACTAGAAACCCTTGCTTTCTTCCTCCTTATTTCAATTACTTTTGGTAAAATCAAACTTTTTCACTTTCTATTTTTTACCAAAATGCTGAGTTGTGTCCTTCTCTTTCCTAGCTCCTCTTTAGTACTTGGAAGTGATCATGTTTATTTCCTGCCATTTGTCCCACCTTCTGTCATAGTTAAATTAAAAGCAACTTCTTTTGATCTGAGAAAATTGAAATTCTCACCAGTAATTTGTAACATATCAGGTCCTGTTGTTTTTTTCTTCTTATAATTCACATATGCTAATCTCCAGTTTTATTTTTCACTCTTAGTTGTATCTCAGCAGTTTTTAAAAGTTGAACCCAGTTGAAAAATTTGTTATATTATTACATCGTATAGGATCAAGATATTCTTAATTATTAGAAATAATAGGCTACTATTAATCATTACAAATAACTGCCTCACATAATCTGTTCTCAAGTCTCCAACTGAATCTGTCTGCAGGGTACACTGTGTCAAAAATAAAATCAGTAGATGGAGTCACAATAAAATGTGTTACATGTAGTTTGGAACTGGCTTATAAGGCAACAAATAGACTACTTCACTTTTTCTCAGTGTAAGGATCAATTTCACAAGTGATTTGCTGATTCTACACAGAAGTTGATATTAATCTTTATTATCAAAGCATGTATACTTAAAGAAGATCTAGGCAAGTGACAACATTATTTATATTTTGATTCTGATATATCTTTTTAGAACAATAAGATAATTTATGAAATAGTGCTTGAACCACTGTTATGCATTAGAATTAACCTGGAGTTTTTTCTTCTATCAAAATATATGTTAATGTCCAGACTCCTTTTAACCTTAATGTAACAAAAAACAAATATATTATATAATTATATATTAATTTTATATATTATATTAATTTTAAAAACATATTTTAAAATATGGAATTATAAATATATATTAAAATATATAATATAGAAGTATATATTTTATATAAAAATATATACTATGCAATATAACTATTATATATAATGTATTGTGTATAAAATTCTGTTTCAAATAATTATGCCTCTAGTTTCATAAAATGTTAGTATGTTTATAATAGAGTCAGGTAAACATTTTCTTAAATATTATTTACCTTAGTGTATTTTTCATTAAGAAATATTGTTATGATGGAGCGCCTGGGTGGCTCAGATGGTTAAGCATCTGGCTTTGGCTCAGGTCATGATCCCAGGCTCCTGGGATCGAGCCCCACGTCCAGCTCCTGGCTCAGAGAGGAGCCTGCTTCTCCCTCTTCCTCTCCCTCTGTCTCTGTCTCTCCCCCTGCTCATGCTCTCTCCCTCTCTCTCTTTCTGTATCTCTGTGTCTTGAATGAATAAACAAAAATCTTCTAAAAAAATAAATATTGATATGATTAAAAGTATCATACAGCTATGGCTTTCATATTGATTCAATTCTTGGCAGCTTTAATTTTGTTAGCAACCCTTAACAATTTCTTAATATTCTGGGCTCAGAACACCTGACCATGTTATTATCCACCCCTTCTCATCTCTCAAGTCAGTTAATTCACTAAATTCTAAAAATACTTTGTCACATGTCTCCTAAATATTTTTCAGTTCTGTATTTTGTTTATTAATGCTAACTTGGGCTTGAGTAATCACAGAGAATATCTCCTAAATCCTTATCTGATCATTTTCACTATATTCCTACAGAAGGCAAATCTTTCTAAAGTTTTATTTCTGTGATGGTATTCACTCTTTAGATGTAAAAGCATCCATGCTCCCCACTGCCCACTCAAGATAGAGCATATTCCTTAATCTTCATAACCTAGGATTAATCTGATTTTTGAAGCTATTCTCTGCTTTTCTACAGTTTTAATCTCCTAGTTTAGCCATTTTTATATATTTATCACTTCTTAATTATTTTTGTTGGCTATTTCCTCTATACCTCTATTTTCCTTTCAGGATCCCAAATTTCCTTAATTTCCTTATTCACTGCTACCAGAATTAACTTTTATAATATGCAATTCACCATTGCCCAAATTAAGAGCAGTGATATCTTTCTTGAAAAAAAATTTGCAAAGAACTTAGATATCCTTATTTTACTATTTTTAATTGTTTTTGAATTAAATAAAGCTTTTAGCTTCCATCACAACAGGCTGACCAGGAATTCAATTTCAGTCCTTACAGAAGTGGTAGAAGTGAAATTCACTCTCCATAACACTTCACAGAAATGCTGAGTCTGTATTGTCTCCAAAAAAAAAAAAAAAAAAAAAAAATAGAAGACATTCTGTAGTCATCCCTTCAAATGAGCGACTTATATCTTCTTTACTGAACCCAAATGGTCTTTAAACCCTCAAAAACTGCTGTTCAGTCCTCAGGGAATGAAAGTGACAAGAGAGACTAGGGTACAACTTATGGGACATCCTGCTTACCTTCCAGGGTCTGATAGTCTACTCCACAAATTCGGACTTTTGGTTTTCAACTAACTGAGACCCTTGGCTTATCTTTGGGTTTCCCATCCTTCTGTGATCTGAAAACTGCCTTCAATCAGTAAGCTTTGTCTGTTGTAGGATTCACCCACCCCCAGTTGTATCTTTGTTTTATTGTGACTATTATTAAATACCTGGAATTACAGTTCTATTGATGCTTTTTTTTATAATATCTAAAAACCATTGTTTCACATATATGTTTAATATATTAGTTTGGAATGCTTCGAATAGAATTTAACAAACTGTCTTCCAATGGCTTTTCTTTAAAAAAAAAAAACAACTTTATTTGACGAAGAGAGAGAGCACAAGCAGGGGGAGCTGCAGAGAGAGGCAGAGGGAGAAGCAGGCTCCCCGCTGAGCAGGGAGCCCGATGCGGGACTCGGTCCCAGGACCTCAGGATCATGACCTGAGCCGAAGGCGGACACTTAACTGGCTGAGACACCCAGGCGCCCCTACCAATGGCTTTTCTAAACAAAGTAAAAACAAGGCATATTTGTCTTCCATGGGTTTCTCGCATTTCAAAGTAGAAAATCTTATCAGAAGGTGTGTTATAAGGTTTCCCGTTTGAAAGTCAAGAGATGCCTTATTATAAGACTTCCTGTTATGTTTTATTTATCAAACCTAGGACAGGGACCTCTGGGGGCTTCAGTCAGTTAGGCGTCTGCCTTTGGCTCAGGTCATGATCCAGGGTCCTGGGATTAAACCCCATGGAGGGCTCCCTGCTCAGCGGGGAGCCTGTCTCGGCCTCTTTTCTGCACTTGTGCTCTCTGTCTCTCTCTCTCTCGCAAATAAATAAATAAAATCTTAAAAAAAAAACAAAACAAACTAAGACAGGTGCTTATTCCTTGAGTTTGGGAGGAGAGCTGTACCTTTCTTGAGCTTGGACTAATGCAATAAACGTAAGATAAACGTAAGATAAAAGGAGAAAATGGTAGCCACAGCTTTTAATGATTAACCTCTAGCATCCAGAATTCTTCTTTAAATAGGAGAGTAAAAAATACTTTCACATTGTCCCTTCTTTTACATATTAAAAAAATCTATTTTCCAAAATGTATAAATAAATAAAAGGGAGTTAATTATATCTCTGAAAATCCTGAAATTCTTTTTAAGACCAAGGGGATAAAGCTTGATTAGAATGTAAGATGGAAATGTATGCAATTGGTTGCCACATACAGTTTATAATAAAAGTAAGAAGAATGTTCTTTGACTTAGCTAGCACACTCCCAACTTGTTGATAACTACTAGAAAATTCTTAAGTCATTTAAATTTGTGAGTCTTCTATTTAGTTATTTTAGATGATATATTTTATAAAAATTAGCTACTATACAATAAAAAAGGAATGGTTAGTTTTGGTCTAGTTTCTAGCTAGTTTCAACATCCCTTTGATGTAATAATATTTGGAAGATAAAAATGTATGTTATTGTAAAAGTTCACACGGGTCTACAACTGTATGTAAACATAAATGTTTCTTGAAAAAATGTAGAATATATATTAAAAATAGAATTCACTTAGTTCAGGCAAACAGACCATGGCTTTCTCCTATTTGACTTCAAACCTAAATGTGTATTTAAAATACATGCACAGATTAACTATGTACAACATGTTTTATGTAAATTTAACATATGAATATACATATACTTCAATGAGATCACAGAAATAATAAAAACAGAAAATATATTGTTAGTGATTGTTTTTTACATTTGCTTTATGTGATGGTTGCTCATTCAAGGACATGATATTTTATTTTATATCACCAGAATAGTAAATAAGAGAATGATATATGCCACAAAATGATTTTTGTGAATGAAACTTGATTTAAATTAGGGAATACAAGAAATATAAGATTCAACATGAAAACAAAAACAGATAGGATTTATAGCTTTTTTGTACAAGAATAAAGTGGTCTGTTCAAGCTGTACAGAATATTTTTCATATAAAATGATATCACGGTGAATAAGTAATGGTTTTCTAGACAACTTAGGCTTTGTATTGCAAATAGCCTGTATTTATAGTGATTATGTATCAAGAGAAATGAAGCAGTACATGCACTGTTGGTAAATGTATGCAATTTGGGGCATGAATTCAATTTATTTGTCATATTGACTCACCAGAATATGCTAGGTTTATGCAAAGTCTTTATTAGCCTGGAAAAGAAGCAGAGTAGCTATGTTATTCAGAATTTGTTTGGAATTAAAACCTTCTTCTATTGTGATCGCCTGTTATCAACCCTGAAATAAAAAACTTCATTTCTTATATCAAATTTATCTCACCATGAAAAATATAGAAATAAACCAATATAACATAATCTGAATTTATTTTGTGAAGGGTGGAAGTAGACTCACATGTATAACTTATACAACATATGCAAATCGAAAAAAATTGCTTTTAAAATGTTGTGCTTCTTTTCCCTCTTTAATTTTTTCTTGTATATATGTGGCTTTATTCACTTACATTTTTTCAACAGTCATTTTAAAATGTAATTCCTTGTAAGGACGGTCTATATCAAGAGGTGCCACAAAAGAATTCAAATCTCATTCCTATTAAATTAAAAGAATACTTTGAAGGGTTTTAAATCTTTTATTCTGAGTAGATTTACAAATTAAGCAGATCATGAATCATTTAAATTACAACTATGAATATTATCTTTAATGTTCCAGAAATTAGTTTATAAAGAATATTTTGTTTGAAAATAATCTCTCAAAGTCTATCAGTCAAGTGTGGGAGGATTGGAATATGAGGAATAATATATTTAATATAATTAGAAAAATTTTTAATTCAATTATGGATAGTAATTGTAGATAGCAAACCTCCATCTGCATTTCAAATGTTATCTGAAAATTTTGCTCCTGGTTTCACTGAGTAGCTCCTATCAAAACACACTTTCTGAGCACCTGGGTGGCTCAGTCCTTAAGCGTCTGCCTTCAGCTCGGGTCATGATCCCAGGCTCCTGGGATCGAGCCCCGCGTTGGGCTCCCCGCTCCGCGGGAAGCCTGCTTCTCCCTCTCACACTACCCCTACTTGTATTTCTCGCTCTCGCTCTCTCTCTATCAAATAAATAAATAAAATCTTTAAAAAAAAAAACACTTTCTGAAAATAACTAAAAATTGGGCGACAGGGGACCTACTTGAAGGCATCAGAGAGCAAAAAACAAAAAAACAAAAAACAAAAAAACAAAGGCAGAAACTAGAAGTGAGTTGATTCTTGGAAGAAAGGAATGGCACTGGGTAAGTTTCTCATTTTTTATGGCTTCTACCTGAGGGCAGGCTCAAATCTGCACTATTTAAGGCACTTAAAACTCAAACGGACAGTCCATAGTCGTGCTGCTGGGAAGAACCAGAAGACAGATGTGAACTAGGACAACAAAGTGGAAATCCCAGAAATGTGAAAACCAGAGGAGAGAAACAAGGCCTGTGTGTAGTCACTACTCAAATATCTGGCTTAATGCTGGACCATTCATGAGTAAAATTAATATCAAGCAACCCAGAAAAAGAATTCAATTGATATTTGAGCTGCTACCCATCACTGGGGAGATGAGTTTTATATTCTGATTTCAGTCTGCTTAAAAAAATAAATCAATATTTTGGTGAAGACCATCACAGATTCCAGATTTTCTACAATATACCATTCACGATGTCAAAGATACCAAGCAAAGCTACTCAACATATGGGGAATAAAAAAAAGCAAGAAAGCATGGCCCATTCTCAAGAGCAAAGACAATTAACAAAGACCAACCTTTGGTAACTTCAGTGTTAGAATAAGTTGAAAAGGACTGTAAAGCAGCTAATAAAACTGTGCTCAATATCATAAAGGAAAATACGTTTGTAATAAATGAAAATATAGGAAATCTCAGCAGAGCAATAAAAAATCTATTAAAAATGGATATTCTATAGTTGAAAAATATAATATCTGAAATATCAGCTAAGTCTTAAACGTATAAAACTCAGATTAGCAAAGCACACAAAGCATGTTGTTCCCTCTAATAACTATAAAGGTAATTCACATGGTCCCAAAGTTTAACTTTATGAACTTATTCCAAAAGTGCATTATGGAAATAATGTAGCTGGCATAAAAGATGAATGTGTACTCATTCCCTCTTCACCATTTAGGACAATGAAGAAGGACACACTCTCATCTTTCTGCCTACCAATTCCCTGTTCAAGTTAAGTTCAAGTGGCAAATAGCTCAGTCAATTGATTTCTGCATTGCTGCAGAAAAAAAAAATGAATAAATCTAAGTAGATTTCCCCACCAGATATTTCTCTAATGCCATTTGCAGGCAATGGATTAGCTGTGCTTCTGCTGCAGGTCATGGCTCTGCTGCTCATGTCTCCTTATTTTAGGAGTCAGCGTAAATGAAAATAAAATGAAGTAAAATGTTTAAAACTTAAAAAGTGAGGTTGCATGATTGAGGGAGGATATATCAGATATTTGGACTGAAGTAAAAGAGCAAGGTAAAAATGAGTAACATCAAAATATGTCAGGGAAATCCCAGGACTCGGAGGGAAAGTATAGCACCAATTATATATCCAGATCATCTTATCAGTGTCAATACGAATATCTATACACTTAGGTAAAGAGGAAATCTATAGTTATTCTCTTGGTCAGAATACCCTGTATAATCACTAGTGCATTGAAATATAGGTTGCTAATTGTCATAACTGCTTATTATGAGCTTCGTGTTTATTTTGGTGGTAAAATTGAGATTTTATAAAATGAAAGAATTGTGATATTGTTATTTCTTTGTGCTGGGCTTGATGCAAACTTGGGGTCACAAGGCAAATGGAACCTCTTAAAATTCAGCTAGGCAAACTGGCCTTTGTCTTCATTATATCTCCAAAAATCACCAAGCAAAAGCCGGGACTGTGATGGATAATAGGCTACTTGCCAAGGTCACATAAACCTTTCAGATCCGTTTATAAGCCTTGCTGAGATGTCTATATTTTAACACCTGCCCTGGATCACCAGCTAATTCAGGGCTTCTCCACATCAAAGTAAAGAAGCATAGAAGCATACTACTTCTTTGTAGTTCTATCAGAGTTTTTCTGCACAGTTGCAGCATGTGACCCCAGGAATTTAAATGAGCCCTTCCCACATATTTAACCAAGATCCTAAAACTGTTTGAGAACTGAAAAAAAAAAAAAAAGATCCTTTCTCTTCGTGCATCTACTTGAGAAGTTATTGCCTATGTCACTTGGATTATACCTTCTGTATATCTCTTTATTTTTACAGTTTCTTACACAAAACTAGAAGCTACTCAAGGGAAGAGACTTTCATGATTTTCGTGACTTTGTTAGCTGTAAACAACAACATTCTGTTCAAGGCAGGTTAATAAATATTTGTGGATTGATCAATTGTTTGATATGCACTTGTTTTTTAATGCCTACATATTGTGGTCCTGCCTGAGTATGAGTCTAGGTGTCTACTCACATTCAGGGAACAACACACCAAGAGCCACGTATACATATTAAGCATAAATTTGCATGCAAAAATAACAAAAGGTAGCCTGAATCTGTGCACACGAACAAGATGTAACTTCTGTAAAGGTTATCATTAGGAAGGTTATGCTCCTACTGTAACATATGCCAAGTTACAGATTATGTATTTTTACTGTAAATTTGTAAAATTTGTAAAATCTTTCCTCCATCCACCAGCAGACTTTGTCAGTAAAATAATTAAACACAAAGTGGGGATTATATGAAACTCTCAATACAGTCTTCCTTCCCCTTTTGGCAAAAAGCAATTGGAATTTCTTACCCTGCAGCCCATTTTGGCAGTTTCTATGTGGCTCGCAAGTTGGATTAGATATTGGTAAGCATTACAGAACTCAAAAAATATGTCAGTTCTCACAAAGATGAGAATTGGATGATATACTCAAGATTTTTGAGTTAGAGATTGAAAGATGCAAAAAAGGAGATGGCTAGCTTTGGAGAGGATGACCTAGTCTACTCCTTAAATGCCATCAACTTTTTGTCCCTGTATGATCAAAATATTTTTTCCTAGCAGGGATTATGTGATGGTTTTAAATCATGACCCCAAAAACCTTTGGCATTTCTGCCATCAAGAGGTGTGCCCCAACACTGCTTGGGCTTGTCATAACTGCTTCGAACAATGGAGTATGGGGGCAGTTCTACTTCTGATACAAAAGGCCACGCAGCTTCTGTCTCTTTCTCTTAAGGTCCTTGCTCTGGAGGAACACAGCTGCTGTTTAGGAAGTTTGATTGTTCTAAGACAGTAACATTGAAAAAGCCAAGCGTTGGCCCTCATCGACATCACTAGGTGAGTTCATAAACAGTAGCCAGGCTCAAATCAACTAACCGTGTGAGGGAGGCATCTTGACAGTCTAGGAACGCCTTCAGATGACTGCAGTTCCAGCCAGCATCTGAATGCAACTGCAGGAGAGATTTCAAGTGATCTGCACCCTTTCTGAAGTCTTGACCCACAAGATTATGACCCCAGTGATTGGTACGTTATACCTCTACATTTTCCAGTATTATTTTATGCAGCAAATAATATCCAGAACTTCCCACCATGTTTTGGGTTTAACATTTGTCGCCACTTTGATTCTGTACCTCCTGTGCTTACTAATTTACATGTGAGGAAACAGATGTAAAGAAGTTATGTTACTTGCTGCTAGTACAGGAGCAAATGGGAAATGCATGTAAAGTAATAGCACAGTGCTTGACACATACTAGCTACACAGGAAAGATTAGGCCTTTACTATGACTATCATTGTGATTATATTTATTATTTAAATTAAAAACTTCAAACAAAGTGCTAGTTGTATATCAGGCTGCATTTGAGGATGCTTTGCTGAAAAATTTTGAAAAACCTTGCACCACCTTAATATTGAAGTAATTGGAGAATGCCGTCCTGCTGTTTATAGTACTTTGTAGGAAAATTTGGAAATTCCTCATTCCTTCCTTGGAATGCTGAAATAAGCAGATGATAGGCAGTCAAGATCATGTGTTCTGTCTGGTCTGGGCTTTGCCTTTAACCGGGGCAAGTTTCAGGACTTCTCTGGTTCTCAGTTTCTTCATCTATAAAGTGAGAGAGCTAGGTCTCTAGATAATGTCGTATCTCTTTGGCTTAGTATGTTTTAATTTCCAAGATTGTGTTATATACAAATATTCCTGGGATGAAAAGAATATTGAGCCATCTCTTGTCCATGGATGGTGAGACCTCAGAAGATATAGGAGCACCAGGCACCTAGGAAATGGATGGTCTGGAGAAGAAACATTGACAATGGAGAAGTAGTTAAGTGGTAGAAAGATAATCCCCAAGAAACACTTGAGCTTCAGCTACTTCCCAAAGCTCTGATGTCTCCAAGAGCCCATATATAAAACAAACATTGCTGTAGCCTGGGGTACAAAGTTAGTCAATTTATAGGTGAGAGTTGTAATGAAACTGAGCAACTACATAGGTCACACACCCATGAAACCAGCCTTGCCTGGGAGAGGGCACAAGATTATGCCATCCACACATTTCACTTGATAGATGAAGGAAGTGAGATCCAAAGAGAACTGGTTTACTACTGATCACTTTGATAGCAAGGCTCACAGAAAGATCTAGAACCTAGAAATATAGGAGCCTTTATAACTGCAAATTGTATAATTTTGAGGCAGTGGATTACAAAGAGGTGGCTTGGGAAAAAGGTCAAGAAAATTGTAAAACATTCCACAAGACATTCTAAATAAAAATGGAATCTACAGTGGGAAAAAAGCAGTGAACTCGCTCTGCAAACATATCTTCTCGACAAATGTCCTATTCCACTAATATCCACATGTATTTATGCCTCTGTGACATGTTTGTGTTGAAGAGGGGTCAGCAATTTTTTTTTCTCTAAGGGGCCACATAGTAAATATTTTTAGCTTTGTGGGTTCTGTGGTCTCTGTTGCAACTACCTGACTCTGCTACTGTAGCATGAAAACAGCAATAAACAATTTGTAAGTGAATGGGCATGGCCAGGTCCCAATAAAATTTTATTTACCAAAATAGGCAGCAAGGTAGGTGTGGCCCACAGGTAGTAGTTTTCCAATATAGATAGATTTTCTAAAAGTTACATTAAATAAATACCTGAAATAACTCATAAACTCATAATTTTATAGAAGTAACTATGTAGAAATAGCATCTAATTAGTGTGTTCTATTGCTTTTACATTTATTATACACAAACATGTAAACACACACAATCTATTTAACAGCTCTCATGCATGGAAAATATAAAGAAAAATGACAAAATCCTTTATCTCATTGTGTTGAAAATCCAATGTATGTGTTCAAAGAAACAGAAAAATAATGCAGTGCAGTGTGTTCTAATGGAAGAAAGTGACTTCCTGACATCCAGTGAGCGATTGGATAAGACTCTAATGGAAGAGGTAACACTTGAGCTAGAGTTTGGTGACTAGAGAGGAGTTTATCAACTGACTAAGGATAATGGTATTTTTCAGGAATAGACATCTTTTATAAAGGATCATAGTCAATGAAGGAACTTGATATTGTAAATCAGGTAACTCTCAAGACTGATTTGTACATTTAGTTTGTGGCATTTTCCTTGACCCTTCTCTTTTAACATCATCTTTCTTGGTAGTTTTGGCCAAAGTTTAGTCTCATCTTAGTTTCCCATGAAATTCACTCAATTCACCAGTTTCAGAATTAATTGGAATCTAGTGTGACAGGAAATCCTTTTTTATTTTTATATGTATTCTGTTAAATTTTATTTTACTGTGTTAGTCACCATACAATACATCATTAGTTTTTGATGCAGTGTTCCACGATTCATTGTTTGTGCGTAACACCCAGTGCTCCACGCAGAACGTGCCCTCTTTAATACCCATCACCAGGCCAACCCATCCCCCCACGCCCTTCCCCTCTAGAACCCTCAGTTTGTTTCTCAGAGTCCATAGGAATCCTTTTTTTAATACCAATTTAAGTTTGGAAATTGCTTAAACCTTTTAATGGGGTAATCATTGCTATTGCTGCAGAAAACTCTTTTTTTGCATTTACCTTGCCTGCTTAGGATACACATATAGGTAAACGGCCCTGGGTACTTGAACGTGCTCTTCCCACCTTGTCCCAGTAATCTTTGTTTTGCTGTATTTTGTCTTATTTCTTAACTTAGGTTTCCTCTCAGGTGATTTCTTTAGATAGGGACAGGAGAATAGGTTTCATAGCATATTTTAGAGCTGATGGGTAATAGCCATGTGGTTTATTGCCTTAAAAAGTCTTCTGAATTTCTTCTATCTTCAAAGATAAAGAGTACTTTATTAGCGATGTCCTCAACAGATAGAGGCAGGGAGAAGTGATAGTGAAGGTGTCACATATTTGCAAGCTATGGTTTAGAGGCAACCTGGTTCTTCATGGACTTTCTGTATTATCTGTTTGATATTTTCATCCTCTTTGACATCAAGCAATTAACCATGGCTCAAAGTTGCCATGTTTCCATGTGATTGCATATGCTAATAGCAATTTAATTACTAATATTATTACACACTTCTACAAATGCACACATAGAGTTCTAGCATATTTGTGTTTATGTTAATTATATTTGGTTCATTTCTTAATCTATTTTTTTAAAGATTTTATTTATTTATTTGACAGAGAGAGACACAGTGAGAGAGGGAACACAAGCAGGGGGACTGGGAGAGGGAGAAGCAGGCTTCCTGTGGAGCAGGGAACCCAATGCGGGGCTCGATCCCAGGACCTTGGGATCATGACCTGAGCCAAAGGCAGACGCTTAACAACTGAGCCACCCAGGTGCCCCATTTCTTAATCTATTTAAAGTGATACTAAATGAATACTTTTATACTTGTTATTCTTCATAAAATCTCTAACAAATTACTTTTTAAATATTGTTTTTTTAAAAAAGTTTGAAACCAGGATTAAAAAAAAACAAAAAACATTTGGAATCAACATCCTAGCACCAGACGTAGGAATTCAGGTAGGAAGCCAATCTCTCTCAGCTGGTGAATAAAGATAATCTATTGCATCTAGAGTATCCCAGGAAGAAGACTGGAGAGAGGCATTGGTGGTCCCTCTCTTCTATGTAGGGATTCTTTCTTAGAGTAGTTATGTTTTTACTTTTCCTCTGTTTTATTGGACCTTTGTATCTCCCCAGTAGTTCATTCTGAATTTATCTGACTGCCCCAAGAGTTAGAGTATAGAATGAAATAAAGTCAATGAATTCATCTAAGTAAATCATGGTCAATCTGATTTCAGCTGCTGAAAGAGGAAAATGAGGATCTATGAGAACTTCCTACATAGTCTTAGATCATTCAATGAAGAAGATCGTAACTTTCAATAAAGAGCTCATTTTAAGTGTGGGCATTGAAGAGAAGCTATTTTACCGATAAAAATATATGGAGCGAGAAAATCTAAGAAACAAATTGGAGACTTTTTTCAAGTTTTACTATAATTGTAAAGTGTTTCAAGGACAATGAGAATAAGTTGTCATCAACCTTCATTATACTAATAAGAAAATAAGTTAAATCCTGTGATGTTTTTCTATGTCTATCTTAACTGCTCAAGTTAGTGCCTCATATTTCTCTATTAATTTTGAGTCTAAATAATTATGCTGATGTTTTTTCTTTTCAAGGCACTATTATATAATTCTAGAATCTTTGAGAAAAAATAATTTTAGATGTTATACAGTCTCTCAAAATATATGTACACTCTTAAATAGATTTTATTTATCATTATGAATACAATTTGTACTTTTTGTTGGAGAACATTGATAAGTCCTTAAAACTGCTGTAGGATGTCATTATTTTCTGTTCTTTGTAATAGTTTTTGAGGAATATCTATAGGAATGAGAGCTTTATTTTTGTTTCATATAATGTAAACAGTGTGGGTATAGAACTTTCTTATTATTCTTATCAAGTATCTTAAACAACCAAAACGTCTGACTAAGGCAGAAATTGTGACATCTTTTTGATTTGGTTTGGTTCTTGTGGTTTTTCCATTAGCACGTTACACAGTATATAGTGGTCTGGCATAAAATATATATAATTAAATTTTTTTGAAAAAAATTCCCATTATTTTAGAGAGAAAGAATTTTAGGCCCAGAGAAATTTGAGAAGTTGCCTTACGTGACACTATATGAGAACTCTAAATTCATTTGAGGAATAAGTACAGATGATTTGTTTTACTGATTAAGACTTGTCTTTATACTATATTTGCATTAGAAGATAGATTACATGAATTTAATACATCTAACTACTATATAATATCTATATAAGACATTTTTTCTCTCTAGTAGTCACTAACTGTATACTATATTTAATGGCTACTATTATGAGATAATGTTAGTTTCTAAATATCGTAATCCATTTTGCAGGAATCAACCTGTAACTGAGAACACTGATAAACTGTAGACCTGGCCTAAATAAGGATCTTTGAGATCTTTTATCATTATAGACAAATAGAACAGAATCATAGTCTAAATCATTAAAATCCAATTTTCCAGGGTATTTATATCATTCAGTATATGACAAGTTTTGTATATATTTTTAATTTTTATCTCTTATCTTATGGTTAATATTTCTGCCTAAGGTGCCCTTTTATAAAAACACCTATTTTTCTCTTGAATTAATCTTGAGTAAATCTATTAGATACAGTTTTAGTCATTTTTCTTTCTTACTGCTGGTTTTGCTGCTAAGTTAACCTACACAATAGCTTTTTGAATTTATTCCTTGGCCTCTGCAGCCTTAATGTTTCTTTCCCACACAGCCTAGGTATTGGCCTATAATTGCATTAGAAACCTCAATGCTCCTGTAATCATATTAACTGATAACAGTTTAGAAATTTATGTGATTTTTAAAGCATTTCTTTCTGTACATTGAATAGCACTCATATGTTAAAAACATTAAAATACTACTTATCTTATCTTCATTTTCCAAGAACAAGACTAAAAATAAAAATGTGACCGGTGTGAATATTCTGACATCCTGACAGAAAATTTGAGTATCAAATAATGAAGTTAAATCATAGCATATTATCAGAAAACTGTCATACGATTAATATTATAGAGCTTACATTGCAACACTGAAGAAGGAGAGGTGGATTGACTTCTTGGGTAGAATTTGCATATGTAACGTATCTAGAGCTTGTGTGATTAGTAAAGAGAGATTTAAAAGTGAGTATATTAAAATGGCATGGTTGTTGTTCATCACAGATGTTCCTCTTTACCAGAGGAGTTATCCATGGCTTAGGTAGAAGAAAGAAAGAATGGCTTTAGACTAAAAAAATAAATAAAAATCAAAAGTAGCTTCATTGACTATTAAATGAATGACCATGGACACCCTTCATTTTATAAGACTCAGTTTAATTGCATGTGAGATTGAAATAAAGGGTTCCTATATTATGGGGTTGTTGCCAGGATTGAGATGCCATGCATATATAGCAATTATTTTTTTTGGTGGAGTGTATGTTTTTTGTCTTAGTTTTTAAACAGAAGGAGTTTAGTATAAAGAATAATTACACTCTGGGGGCGCCTGGGTGGCTCAGTTGGTTAAGCGACTGCCTTCGGCTCAGGTCATGATCCCGCAGTCCCGGGATCGAGTCCCGCATCGGGCTCCCGGCTCAGCGGGGAGCCTGCTTCTCCCTCTGACCTTCTCCCCTCTCATGCTGTTTCTCTCTCTCCCTCTCTCAAATAAATAAATAAAATCTTTAAAAAAAAAAAGAATAATTACACTCTGATAAAAGAGTGACTACAAGGTACAAAGACCCTATTTGTACCTTAGCGCTTGGGGAGAGTAGTAAAGGAACGATGAATGGGAAAGTCTCTCCTCCACCCCTCCACCCCCCAGGCTGGGGTTCAGACTTCAGTGCAGAAGGTATAGCTCAGCTCCGCAGATAGCAGGGACATTTGCTGGTTTGCCCCAGCTACAGTTGGTTTGCTGTCATGGTCCAAGCAAGGCAGCCCTCTGTGTACATGCAGGGTATAGGACATTAGCAGGTGGTGTGGGTGTGCAGAGAGAGTGGCGGCTCAGAGGGAACCTTTTGGGTATAGGTGAGTCACTTATTTGCCTGCAGAGGCAGTTGGGGTGCCAGAGTGATGAGGAGGGCTTCAGGACGCTGTTTTCCATGTGGGGGAACTGTGGGAAGGTCATTACCAGGCCAGGCGGAGGTTCTGGGCACGAGCCTGGGGACAGAGCTCCACTAGAATCCTCACCCTCACTGTGCAGCCCCAATGTGCAGCTGGGAGCCCTTCCCCTTGCAGGGTCCCTCCAGCGCGTGGTCTTGAGAAAGTTTGCTTTGGTGCTCACTGTGAAGAAGAGATGCTTAAAGGGATGCTGTCCATTGGGGCGGAGCATGTATGGAAGGTGAGCTTGGAACTGAGGCATCACCCTGAAAACCGGAATGTGTGGTCACCTCAGGAACCCGAGGAAGTTAGTAACTGTGTTGTCCCTTTGTGTAGAGGACTAACTTTAGAATAGATTGATTCTCTATAAAACTGAAATTGTGCCAATTTTAAGTCAAATAATAATTTGTAAACAATGGTTTCATTGTTTTCTGAGTGAGAATTTTGAGAGGACTCTCTCTCCCATTTCTACTACTCTTCCCCACTTAGCCTATCTTCCTTCCTCAGATTCATCCCATTTTACTCTTAGAGTAACTTATAAACTGTTTAAGAGGCCAAAGCCATTTATGCTTTTATGTGGTTTCTTTAAAAATTCTCCAGAAATGATTAAAAAATGAGTTGTGTTCCTTGGTGTTTCTAAGGTTGTGCATACAGCCTTGTGTGCATACATGTGGAGGCTCAGAAGACATGTAGAACTAGAGAAAAATGTCACAAGTATCCTGGCTGGTAAATTAAAATGAATCAACATTGGAAGATAGGTACTAAAGGAGAAAATGATAGTCATTGAGAAGTGTGTGTGTGTGTGTGTGTGTGTGTGTAGTCAGGGTGGTTGGTGACAATCTTTCTCTGCTGATTATCTCATTCTGCTTATTCAAGTGCAGCTCTGGATGTCACATATGGAAGGACACAAGGCAATTAAAACATGTCCAGAGGACATTGACCAGGATGATGAGTGGGTCGTGAAACCATGTCAGTGTAAGAAAGATACATACCATAATATTTATGCCATTAATGCTATTATGTCTGGAATTTGCTCCATATAAACCCGAGTTGTTTGGGGTTGGGAGTGATGATATTGACAAAACAACTAAATTTAGTCTAAATTTGCTAGTTCTTGAAGCTAGTCATTTAGGACTCAGTATGTATTCTGTTTTCTTTTCTTCTTGCTTTTTAATTAATCTCTATGCCCAATGCCGGGCTCGAACTCATGACCCTGAGATCAAGAGTCGCATGCTCTACCAACTGAGCCCCGGGTGCCCCTATTCTCTTTTCTTCTGCTCATGTTTGGATAGTTCTATAATAGACAAAAACATAAAAGATATAATTCAAGAAGAGAATGAAGAATTAGATCAGCACAGAAAAGAGATGATTCTCAGATTGACAGATCTTTGAAGGAATATCTTTAAGTTATTAGAATAACTTTCATATCTGTAAATTATTACAAAAAAGGATTAGTGTTTTAAGGTCCTAAGATAATATCTAGGATAAAAGGGGACGTGTAAAGAAATAGATTTCAGTTCAGTATAATCTGTATTTTTCATTTATTTATTACTTCTTTATTGAGTACCTCTTAGACACCAGAAGAATTTTACTATGAGAAATACAGTGTCAGGTCTACTTGTGAAACAGAGGTGAAAGGAAACGTATTCATAAGGAAGTTAGAACTTGACAATATTCCTGAAAAGTCTATAGATATTCATGATACTAGCACATTTTGGTTATATCTTCTTTGCAATGAGGATAAATTAAAGAGATTTAAGCAAGTGAGGGATGGAATCAGATTCATAATTTTTTTCATTCTTTTTAGATATTGCAGAGAAAGTATTTGAGATCCATGAGACTAAGAGCAACCAATGTTTAAGATACTATTTCACTTATGCAAGTAAAATGTAATGTGTTCCTAAACTGCAGCGGGAAGAGGCAGGATGGAGTAACAGGTATGAATACCAAACATGCTGAAAAGCAAGATCCGAGGGACTCAGTTACTGAAAGACTTGAAAAAGCAAAGTGATTGAAATTTCTGTTTTGCAAGATTGCGTAGATGTTATTTTCATGCACCAAGGCATGAACCAGAGAATGAGAAATAGATTTTTAAGCAGAAAATATGGGTTAGTCCGTGTTATAGTTATTTTGAGATATCAATAAGACTATCTGGGTAAAAAAAGGGGGGAGAAACTTTACAAGGCAATTTCCTGAAGTCACGATTCTAGAACTCAGGATATGGAGGGTAGGTCAACTTTTATTCATTCATCCATTCATTTACTTTTCTGTTAATGAAACATGCTTTGGTGTTTGAGTACACACTGTAGGTCATATGAACACATAGATGCGTAAGTATACAGGTCCCATTAGTTAAAACGAGGAAGTACGCTCGCTAATTTCTGTCAGGAGAAAACTCTCAAAAGTCCAGCCTGCTTTTAGTCTGGACTTTGCCCCATCTGGAATTTGTGTCTAGGGTAGAAGTTTAGCCAGGACAGTCACAGTGGGATTTCTATTACCTCTCTTATACCCATCCCTTGAGGTTTTAAAAACTCTAGCAAGATTGGACTCTGTTCTGTGTGTTCATAAACTGGGTCTAATGGTTACATCTCATGGCAGTCTGCACCTGAGACATCTGCTCTGGCTCCTGTTAGGGCTGCATTTATTTGTCAAAGCCTCAAAAAATGAGAGGCTAGAGGAGAGGGAGAGCTGCAGCGCTCCTACTGGATGTGACACCTGCAGGCTTTGACCACCATAAATCTTGATGCTAACACCTTGTGTTTGCCACACACACCTCAGCAGTTGCGAACCTAGACATCTTATGGGAGAATAAGAAAAAATATTGCATTAGCCCTAGGTGCTAAATGAAAACGTGGCACTTTATATTTTCGTCAACTGTCCCTCTGAAAGAGAATTTCATAATGCATTTTTGGGCACTTCAAATGTTTTCCCCCTAAGGGAAGATTTAACAAGATGGTGAGCATCCAGAGATGAGATCTTCTGAGATCCAGAAGCAAAGCTGTCTACAAATGATAGACTTCAGTAGGTGGACCAGTGGCCTCAATCTTTATTAAAAGAAACAGGTCAGAAAGGAAGCACCTACATGAATCAGGAAACCATCCTGAGCTACAAAAGTTTTGCTCAAATATGAAATATTTATTTCCTCTTAAATTCACCCATGCTGTTAAAAAGATCCCTGGATACTAGGATTTCTATTAAGAATTTCTCATATTCTGGTTATAAACTTCAAGTAGCTGCCAAGTAGCAACATACGTAATAGATGATAGATTGAGCAAATATGTTTTTAATAGTGTAATCAAAAGAATCTCTACTTCATATGACTATACTCTCAAGTCATAAAAATGCATAATAAAATACAAACTGAAGGAACTTTTCTTCAACTCAAAACTTATATTACAAAGGTTTCTGCTAAAAAATCAAGTAACATTTCCCTCCGTAATACCATAGCAATATCCCTGTTTGTAACAATTGTTTGTAACATTTACCCTCCTGATTTATGGGGAAATTAGGAAAGGAAGAAGAAAGTAGGAAGATGGAGGGAGATAACAAGGGATTCCATGGTGAGGTGGTTTTTCCTCATCTAAATACCTGGAATCCTAGGGAAATGGGACAGAAAGGAACTATGGTTCACTGTGGTTCACCACACCTACATTTATACCATATATATTTCTTTTTTTATGTAGTAAAGATCTGGAAACAGGAGACATGAGCATAGAAAAAAATGTTCTCTTTTGATCAGACTTTGACCACAAGTCTTGACGCTAACACCTTGTATTTGGCCACTCCCGCCTCAGCAGTTATGAACCTAGAATATGGGAGAATAAGATGGAAACACAACATAGTAGAATTTGTTTCTTCCCTATCTCTTTCTCATGAGAAAACTGCTTATTTGGAATGTTGCTGTTGTTGGATGACATTTGCCAAAATGAACACCTCTGATGAGAAAGCAGGTGACTGGGCTTCGTAGTCGTGCAGTATTAGTGAATGGCATTGGAATGCTTTTACATTTCTCTGGCTGCATCACACGATTTTTTGAGATTTGAGTAGAGCGTAGGCTTACCAGGTTGCATTACACTGAGGAGTAACCCAGAAAATGCTGTAGCAAACTTGAAATAATTGAGTCTGTTATTCTTGTCAGTGAAGCATGTGATATATTGATCTATTTCTTACTCAACTAACTGTCATTCCTCCAGTCATTTCATGTATTCTAAGTGATAAGTCCTGCTTTTTTAACCACTTACAGAGGTGGAAGAGAATGCCAGTTTTCCTGGTCTCTTTATCAACTGCAGAGCAGGTACATGGTTTCATTGTGGCCAAGGGAAGACAAAGGGAAATCATCTGGGGCTGGAGGAGAAAGATCTTTACCTGCTTTCCCCAACCTGTGTTACACTGCCCTGTAGACATAGGGTGTTTGAAGAGATATTGTCAAACTGAAGGTGATTTAGCAAAAGGACCAGAAAATCTTGGGTCCAAACTGGCCTTTGCAATTCATTGCACAAAACTCTGAACCACCTGCCTACTGATATGCTAAAGCATCCAGTGTGATTCAAGTAGTAAATGAATTGCTAAAGGGACCTGTCTTGTATCATCAGTTTAGTTTTGTATTTGGTAGTTTTTTAAAAAAGATTTGTTTGTTTATTTTAGAGAGAGAGAGTGGGGGGGGCAGAAGGAGATGGAGAGAGAAAATCTCAAGCAGACTCCCTGCTGAGTGCAGAGCCCTTGGGGCTCAATCTCACTACCCTGATATCATGACCTGAGCCAAAATCAAGAGTCAGACACTTAACCAACTGAGCCACCCAGGCACCCCTGTATTTGGTAAGTTTAAGGAGAGGTTGGAATCTAAATGTAATCAATCTTAGTCTTATTAGTAAATTAAAACATCTTCTATTTTCAAATTTGGAGATTTTTATAATTTCGTTCTTTTATTAGGATAGCCTTCGTTTGAGTCTTTTAAAGGTTATTTTGTCAGAAAATTCAGCATGCAAGTGGAAACCAGTCACCTTGTCACTGGTTACATGAAAGGATAAATAAAAATCGGAATACCTTGTCCCTATATGCTCTGTCTCTGTTGTGCTGAGTTTTAAAGAACAAAGTGTATTTCCCCAACTCCTATTGGTCCTTTGGTTCTTTACCTGGGGAAAAATGAGAACAACCATTAATCTGCATTACAGAAAAAAATACTGGAAGATAGAGGGTAAATTCTGCTTATGCTTCACAGATCTGACTCAATACACAAGTATGCATCTGTTCATACTTTAATAAGAGAGGAACTACTTAAGAAGAAAGAAAAAACACTCAAAAATCCCCTACACCATTGAGAATTGCTGAGCTTTCTAGCTGCCCCTTTTCACCTCTAGTTAGTTGTGAAGTCATAAGAAAATTGAAAAGAGATTTTGACTTTTCCCTATTCAGACCTCTCATGCTACTTTATGAATTAAATATATCTAGACTACAGGTAACTTGTATTAGCATGGTGATATAGAATACATATCTATCTATCTATCATCTATCTTATCTACATATAAATCAATAGACAATCCTATGTGTCTTAAACGTAATTTGGGTTAGTCCCTATAGGCTGACTGCATTAGTTAATTTAATCCTCGCAACTACCATATGCATTTTCATAATTGCCATTTTACAGATGAAGAAATGGAAATTTAGAGAGACATAGTCTCTTGAGTTCCTATAGCCAGCAAATAAGTGGGGTTGGGATTTGATCCCATTCAGCCTGACTTGCTAATCCACCCTCTTAATCATTTCATTATACACACTGACATGTGCATACAGTTGTTTTCTGATGCAGTAGTTTCTGTTATCACTGTCTAGTCTATTCTGTTATCAACTTAACTGCTATTATCAACTTTAACCAATGGATAGGAGATTAATCTACCTAAATCTCAAGAGCTCTCCCAACATTTGTCCTTTCTGAAGTCTATTTTAGTTTTATCTTTGATTTTTAAAGTTTAAGTCGTCCAGAGTGAATTTATCCAGACCAAGTATCCAGAGTAATGGACACAAAGATTTACACTGAATTTCATGCAACAGACCCTCAGTGAAATGTGGGGTATTTATAATGGGCTATGGCATTGAAATGCGGGAAATGACATTGAGATTCCCATTAACATTCTAGAACTGGAAAGTAACTGCCTCAAGGTAATCAGCAGTATAACGGCTAATTAAGTATTTCCCTGTGGTCACCTGGAACCATGTGTCCAACATGAGCAAAGCTTTGGGTGACTAACTGCTGTCCTAGAACAGCTCAGAAAGGTTGAATAATTCTGTAAGCATGGGTAAGGAGAGTTGTTTCTGACAGTTTTCCGTATTTTAAAAGCGAAAGAATGACAAGCTCAAATCTTAAAATGCTTGCCTCAAGGCATGGACTGAAACTCAGGGCCTTTCTGTGACTAGGCTGAAAAAAATCTCCTCTCTTATAGCCATTGGGCTGAGATCACCAAAAAAAAAAAAAAATCAACCTTAGAGATTAAGTCTGTAGATTGCTAAATTAAAAGTCAGTTCAATTTATAGGCTTCTCAGTTTTCTTATGTAAAGTTCAAGCACAACTCTAGAACTAATATATCCCCAATCACTGGGACAATTAGGGTGCAGTATATGAGAATAAGATTAGTTGGAGAACCCAGATCTCTCAAATCCTTGTGAAATACCCTTTTTAAAAGAAAGAAAATCCATGTTTCTCATTCAAGAGAAATCAATCTCTGTATTGTTGAGAGACTACTGACCATAATCGTGAATATATACAGAGATTGAAATGCAGAATTAGAATAGTGAAGATAAGAATTAGTCCCAGAAGGATATATAGGAATTTGCTAATTTGTGTAGTCAGAGCCTGGAAATTATTTGTAAGATTGGATTTTGAGAAAGCTTAGCCCAGGAGGGGGCTGGGGAACATAATTTTGGATCAGGCTGGATTTATTGAAATAGTTACTCTCAACAGAGTTTCTGCATTTATTGAGTGAGCTTTAGAAGCAAGCAGCTGCCTCTGGTTTAGATAAAGCAAACCTGGATCCAGTTTGTTAACCGACATTGAAAGAGCAAAAATTCCAAAAAGACCAGATACCTAGAAAGAAGTATTATCGCAGACTTTGAGATATTGCAATGCTGGATTGGATCTTTTATGTTCATCTGTTCATTCATCGTGGTTATTATATTGAGCATAGCGGATTGAAAAGTAACCAGATCATGTGGAAAATTATTATCTGCATATATACCTGACAATGAGCCAGGAGGTTACTTGAAATGAAATACAGTTGTTATGGTCTCTTAAAGGGGAAACTGTGTACACATTTTACAACCACAAATATATACTGTGAATCTTTCAGTAGCTCTCCATAAAGAGACCAGGATTAATATCCAGAACAACTTTATACGAGATAATGAGAAATAGCTGACAGTTTTAGAAAGCACTGGGTACAACGTGTTGAGTATTACCGTGGCCTGCTGGGAAGAGGGGGTGCTTGTAGTGTTCAAGTGATAGAGAAGGACTGATTATTACCTCAAACCCATCCTAGTTTGTTTTTTTTCCTTCTCATATCCTGAGATGAATAATATGAATATTCTCAGAAAATGGAAGAGTCCATCACTGACTACACTGTAAAGATCATTATTGCAGGAATGGTCAGGATGAAGCTTTAGGAGACTCCTCTCCCTACAAAAGTAATAACACATCCTCAGGAAATTCAAAGATATTAGTGCCACCACCGAAAACCTACAAAATAAAAAAAATCGGGGTGAAAATTTCCATATTGTCCCTGTTCAATCTTTAATCTGACCTCTGAAAATTCCTGATGAGACTTAGAAAATTATGGGATTATTGAAGCTTAATTTGAAAAAAAATGACTTCAACTATATACACCATCCCTGATGTTGTTGCCTTAGGGGATAAAATAACGCAGCCACTGATTATTGGTATCAGCTATTGAAAACGTTTATTTTTCCCAGTAAAGCAAGTAGTATCCGTTTACTTCTTGTGTTCATTTTCAACTTCTGCTTTAACAGATTGCCTTCCACAAATTTCATGGCTTAAAACAGCAAAAACATATAATTTTTTTAGTCCTAGAGGTCAGAAGTCTATGATATGTAAGCAGAACCGTGCTTCTTCCGGGGAGAATCTGTGTCCTTGCCTTGTGGCCACAGGTTGCTCCTCTTCTACTTCCTTTATCACATCTTGTCTGACTTTGACCTTCCTGTATCCCTCTTCTAAGGACCCTTGTTATTGCACTGGGCCCCTCTGATAACCCAGGATGATCTCCTATCCCTAGTTCCTTAACTTCAGACCTTTTGCCATGTCAAGAAACATATTCAGAGGTTCTGGGGATTAGGATGTGGACATATTTGGGGACCAATATTCAGCCTACCACACTCTTGTATTCTTGCCCTGAGAGTAAGAGTTTGTACTATAGATGGATGTTATACGAGAGGACCACAGAGTGGGAAATCATACAGCCAAAGAGAACATTTTAGATTTCACTTTAGGAAAGTTTCTGGAGTTGGAATAGTCTGGAGGCATACCAGGATAGTTCCTCTAAAGTCAATGAAATACTGTTCATTTTCTGTTCCGCCACCAAGAAGGACCAACAATATTTCAAAGGCTGTTCAGGACTTGGAAAACATTTTGGTTTTCAAACCCATTTCCCAGGTGAAATAAGAAATTGTGACATTTGTGTGTGTGTGTGTATGTGTGTCCCAGAGCAAGAAAAAACACTACCAGGTTAGACTATGACTGAATCTTTCAACTAGTCTGAACATTCAGCAGATGTAATGGTTCCCAAAGTCCATGACAGAATGGATGGAACCTTTGACCAGCATCATTCTCACAATGGGAGAGTTGGGTCCTAACATGGGGATGAAAAGCCATGATCCTTTCATTAGTTAACCTTAGAGAAAGAGCTCTTAACTTGCTACATGGCTCTGATAAAAAAATTAACAAATGACAAGACGATGCTTCCAACACCATTTGGTTGAGAGTGCTAGTATGGGGCATATGCTGTGCTCGCCAAACCATTTATCTATATAGTGCTGTTTCTCTTATCACCAGAATACAGAAGTCCAGGAACCAAGGAGCAGATGTGGGAGCAGTGACACAGTAAAGTACATGCTTTTATCTTCTCTTTAATCTCATTTTTGCCACTCTAGGTTTATCCTCACCAAGGCATATGAGAATGGTTACATTATATTAGAAGCTGATAATATCTTATAGCCCTTTTAGGCATTATGCCACTGAATCTATAGACAAAAAATAATTTATATCATTGGTAAATAGGTTTCTGTTAAATGAAGGGAATAGAGCAGAATATAAGATCTTCAGTGTGTAATATATTAAATTAATATAGCAAATGTAAATTTTAAAAGACTACTGAAGTGTTATCTAAGCAGAATCACCAGAAAATCAGTTTCTTTAAAATTAAAGTTTAGGCAAAGTATTCCAGTTAGCTAAGTTTTTTGGCAAAAAGAAGGGGAATGTCGTCAGGAGGAGGAGCACCACAAATACAGGTTATAGAATTGAACAATCACAGAAGCAGATATTATGGTGTTTGCTTATTAGATTACACTCAAACACCAAAACTATATTTTCCCCCTCTTTTTCCATACTATTAATAAAGGACGTACTGATTAGGGACAAATATGGCAAAGGTTTTGGGATATCTAGAAAGAAAAAAATAAACAGGACAAGAAATAAGAAAAAGAATGCCAATCATTCAGAGATCATGAAACTGTTGAGTTTATACCTTGAGTTTATGGTTGCCTCCCTTTTGGGGAGGCAGGGAGGAAGTGTGTGTATTTGTGTGTGTGTGTGTGTGTGTGTGTGTGTTGTGTATTTAGATATACATTATACATTTATAATATATATTTTGATATATATGACAGGAAAGAATGCTACACGCATGTGTTAAATTGTCAGTGTGAAACAAAATGATGTTGTATTTATGCTGTGAAGCCAAGGAAAGCGATGATGAATAAATTATTTTTGCATGCACATCTTTCCTTCCGCTCTCTTTCAGTCATAATGCCTCTTAGAAAACTATCCTGTCCAATTATATGCAGGCTGTTCCTTTCTCCTCTAGGTCTCATGACTCAAGCTAATCAAGTTAAACTCTTGTGAAAGTTAATCGTGACGTAAAATCTTTGAAACTGGGCTAGTCTCTAGAAACAGAATGAAGAAAGTGTATGTGAGTTCTTTTTCTTTTTAAGATTTATTTATTTATTTATTTGAGAGAGAGAGAGAGAGAGAGAGAGTGCATGCAAGTGGGGGCAGGGACAGAGGGAGAGAGAGAATCTTAAGCAGGTTCCATGCCCAGCGCAGAGCCCGACACAGGGCTGGATCCCATGTCCCTGAGATCATGACCTGAGCCAAAACCAAGAGTCTGACACTTAATCGGCTGAGCCATCCAGGCACCCCATGTACATGAGTTCTTCTCCACAAAGCCTCAGCCTTTCTGTTTCCTGCCTTTTCTAAGATTCTATTGTAGTTTTCTCAGCTACCATTTGTCCTCAAATGAATTTATTGTATAATGAAGTTAGCTAGAAATAGTTATTCTACTGTTTGTAAGAAAAATAGCTCTACTGTACATATGAATAATATCTTCAAAATTTTAAAAATAAATGATTTACTCATGAAATAAAGTTTGTGAAACATCCCAATTTGGTTACGTTTGAGGTTTTCTGCATTTGGACAAAATAATTCTAACTAAATTGAGCAGTGTGTGTAGTCATCCCCTCTTCCCCTCTTAGCCATTAAACATAACATGGAAGGAAGCAGTTTTTAGAGTCCATGTATTTTCTCTAGCTTTCCTTCTTCATATAGGGTTCTGCTCTTCCATGTTATCCTGTCAAAATGTCCCTTCATCATTTAAGGTCAAATTCTCTTCTTTCTAAGGGAATTAATTATTCCCTTGCTGGTATTCTTATATGTGGGGTACATGTATAAGAGTTTATTGGAATTGAATATGTGTGCATTTGTCTTGCTTACTGGACTCTGAGTTCCATGAGGACTTTATGAGCATATTTTTCATTTCTAGTCTTTAACAGATGCCTCACACAAAGTTGATGGTCAATAGTTAAGAATTTATGCAATGACATGGATGGAGCTGAAGAGTATTACGCTAAGTGAAATAAATCAGAGAAAAACAAATACCATATGATTTCACTCATGTGGAATTTAAGAAACAAAACAGATGAGCAAAGGGAAAAAAGGGGGGGTGGGGGACAAACCAAGAAACAGACTGTAGAGAACAAACAGTTGGTTACCAGAATGGAGGTGGGTGGAGGGATGGGTGAATTAGGTGATGGGGATTAAGGAGTGCACTTGTTATATCAAAGTGTTGAATCACTATATTGTACACCTGAAACTAATATTACACTGTATGTTAACTAACTGGAATTTAAATAAAAAATAAAAAATTGCAAAGCAGCAAAAGAAAGCAGAAAAGGAAGACAAGAGTGATTTAACCTCCACTCACTAATATTATCCATCTCCCAGTAAAAAACAAAAATGAAGAAAAAAGAAATTTGCCTATATAATTTATTCATAGTAGATAAGAAAGAGCTAAAGGTGAATTACTTTTCATCAGCAACTGTAAGATTTCAAAGCAAGTTGGCATACTTTGATGTATGTTCATTTTTTTCCCTTGCTCCATACGTGAGGGGGACCATTTTCACCCAAAACCAGAGACAAGAAAGTTACATGGAGACAGAATTTCTTTTATTGCTCTTTGGTTTGCTCTTTGCAGGATGCTAGTTTTTTATTTTTTTTTTCCAGCTAGTAGTAAAATTTATGTAGGCAGAGAAGTTAGAACAACTAGAATTCAAGAAAGATGTAAACAGTACTTTCACATTGACTTTGTGACAAGGAGATCAAGAGGGTTATTTTAGAGCAATAATCTCCAAATGGAATCAATGCATTCTCGAGATTATGCAAGATCAACCATTGAAATGAAGAAAAAATATACAATATCAATATCTTTGCCCCATCTCTATCTATGCCTATACCTATATCGACATATTAAAGAAATTAAGTTTCATTTATAATTAATAGAAGGATTGATACTGAATGTTCCCTCATTTAATTTGTCAAGTGGCTCTGTGTCAAACACATCAACACATGGGAGGCAATCTGAATAAAGGAGGAGAAATCTACAACTCAGGACTTCAGACGTTCACACTCACTCTGAGATTCTTTCAGTTTATTGGGACATTGAAATTTACATGTTCTAAGTTGAGAGGATTTATAGACTATGTTATCTAACTTTACATTTGCCCTCACAAAAAATGCACTTAAAATATTTATTTAAAGACATATAGATTAAAAACTAAACTAATACAAGTAGAAGCAAGAACAATTCCAATAGCAGAATTGACAGCTTTGCTCTTTTCCTAGCTGTCTTATCAGTAATATTATGAAACAAAAGGTTTGTCAATGATGATCTAATCAGAGATGAGTAGAAGTTGGTTGAGAAAATTAGTAGAGCAGTACACACATATCCAAATGCACAATTATATACCTCCATATACAATTATTTTACTGATAGGAATATACAGATCAAAAATTTGAAAATCAGTGGCTTGGAGGACTGGGTAGACTAAGATCTGTTCCTGAGAAAAAAGTGGCCAATGATGAAATAAATACATTGGTGAAAACAAATGTAGCTTAGCAATAAATAAATAAATAAATAAATAAATAAATAAATAAATAAATGGAAAAAGGAAAAGACTGAGGTGGGGGGGTGAAGCATTATAAGAGAATAAGATGTGGGGTGCCTGGGTGGCTCAGTCGTTAAGTGTTTGCCTTCGGTTCAGGTCATGATCCCAGGGTCCTGGATCGAGCCCCACATCGGGCTCCCTGCTCAGCAGGAAGCCTGCTTCTCCCTTTCCCACTCCCCCTGCTTGTGTTGTCTCTCTCTCTCTATGTCAAATAAATAGATAAAATCTTTAAAATAAAAAAAAGACAAAATGAATGGATAAAGAAGATGTGATACACACACACACACACACACACACACACACACACACAAAATGGAATATTATGCACCCATCAAAAGGAATGAGGTCTTGCATTTGCAACAATGTGGATGGAACTGGAGAGTGTTATGCTGAGCGAAATAAGTCAATCAGAGAAAGGCATGTATCATATGACCTCACTGATATGAGGAATTCTTAATCTCAGGAAACAAACTGAGGAGGGATGGGGTGGCTGGGTGATAGACACTGGGGAGGGTATGTGCTATGGTGAGCACTGTGAATTGTGCAAGGCTGTTGAATCACAGCTCTGTACCTCTGAAACAAATAATACATTATATGTTAAAAAAAAAA
>NW_027397104.1:6060350-6082036 GCF_003265705.2 Callorhinus ursinus
TCTTATCGTATCACTTATCTCTCGAATTCTGCCCTCGTGATCCTGTAGTTGTTTCTCTCTCTTTTTCTCAGCCTCTTTATTTTCCATCATTTGGTCTTCTATATCGCTGATTCTCTCTTCTGCCTCATTTATCCTAGCAGTTAGTGCCCCCATTTTTGATTGCACCTCATCAATAGCCTTTTTGATTTCGATTTGGTTAGATTTTAGTTCTTTTATTTCTCCAGAAAGGGTTTCTCTAATAACTTCCACGCTTTTTTCAAGCCCAGCTAGTATCTTTAAAGTCATGATTCTGAACTCTAGGTCCGACATCGTACTAATGTCCGTATTGAGTAGGTCTCTGGCTGACGGTACTACCTCTTGTTCTTTTTGCTGAGGTGATTTCTTTCGTCTTGTCATTTGTCCAGAGGAGAATAGATGAATGAGAGGACAAAATGCTAACAGGTTTACAATGTCCCCAGCAAATATACTGTATACAAATCAGAAAAGACCTGAAACCAGGGGAAAAGAAAGGGAAAGAAAGAAAAAACAAAGAGAAAAAAAAAAGGAAAAAAAAAGAATAAAAACAAAAACAGAACAATACAAAAAAAGCAGAATGTGATCAAATATGATCAGGCTAGTGCATAGATTAGTGCCACACACTAGATTTTGGGCGTATTTTGGTCTGTTAGAAAAAAGTGCCTCCTAAAATTTTAAAGGAAGAAAGACATATATGTACAAAATAAGGGTTGATACAATGAAGGGATGGAAGATGACTCTAAAGATGAAAATTATAAAAGATTGTATAAAAGGACTTGGTAAGATAAGTTGTTTGAAAAAAGATAGAAGATTTAAGAAAAAAAAAAAAGGAGAAAGGGAGAGAATGTGATCAGGCAGGAGACTAGAACAAACCCATACACTAGTGATTTAGGGTATATTTTGATCTGTTAGAAGAAACTGTACCTCAAAATTTTAAAGAGAGAACAACTTATATATATATGCCAAAAGTAAGTGTAACTACTATGAAGGGATAAAATATGACTCTAAAAATGAAAAATAAAAAAAATTTTTTTTTAAAGAAGGGATTGATAAGATGTTGGTTGAAAAATGGAAAAAGAAAAATAAAAAAACAGTCAACAGAAATTAACTTTGATGAAATAATGGATCATGGTAGAAAAAGAAAAAAAAAAAAGCCATGAATCTATGTGCAGTATTCCCCTAGCGCTGGAGTTCTCCCATTCTCCTTGATCGATCAACTTGGTCTTGGCTTGCTGGCTGTTTGTGCTGATCTTCTGGGGGAGGGGCCTGTTGCTGTGGTTTCCAAATGTCTTTGCCGGAGGCGGAATTGCCCCGCCCCTGTCGGTCCGGGCTAAGGAAGCTGCTCCGGTTTGCTCTCAGGAGCTTTTGTTCCCTGCAAGCTCTCAGTACAGCTTTGGAGGACCAGGGCAGAAATGGTGGCCCCCCAATCTCCACCCGGAGGAGCTGAGAACTCGGGGCCCCGCTCCTCAGTGTACCCCCAGAGAAAAGCAGTCACTCCCGTGTCCCCGGTCTCCGGCCGCACTCCGTACTCACCCGGCCTGTGATCGAGCATTGCTATCTCTGGCACCCGACCCCGCGCAGAGTCTCCAAACCCAGCAGATCCCTGCAGTGCGTTCCCGCACCGCTCCTCCCCGGGAAGGAAGGGGAGTCTCCCCGGATCTGCTGCTTGTTGGGTCCCTGCTGGGGGAGCCGTGCCCCGACTGGGCCGCAGATCACAGTTTATGGCAACCCCGAGCTGAGAGCCCGCGACTCGGCTCCGTCTCTGCAGCCGGCTTCCCCGCTCTGATACCTGGGAGCTCTGGCGCACTCAGGCTCTCCCGGTCTTTCTGTGACCCCAAGGGTCCTGAGACCACACTGTCCTGGGAGGATTCCACCCCCCGCTTAGCCACTGCAGCGACGTCCCTCCGCCGAGCCAACTTCTCAAAGGTCCGATTTTGTGCTCCGCGGCTCTATCACTTGCCAGCAGCGGCCGGCGGAGGCCCCTCCCCCGCCGTCTATCCTCCCGAATATCGCCTCGGATTCACTTCTCCGCACGTCCTACCTTCCAGTAAGTGGTCGCTTCTCTGTTCAGAGAGTTGTTGCTACTCTCCTCTTTGATCTCCTGTTGAGTTCGTAGGTGTTCAGAATGGTTTGATCCCTATTCAGCTGAATTCCTGAGACCAGACGAAATCTAGGTCTCCTACTCCTCCGCCATCTTGCTCCGCCCCCAAAGCTAATGTATTTTAAATAGCAGCCTGGTGAGCAAGGATTAGGGGCATATGATCAGAATCAAACCAATCCATTATCCTTGTTCTTATTTGTAAAGTTGCCTTTAGTTAGTAGATATGCATGTATCTCTATCCCATAATATGAATTGTTCAGTTGCAAGTACTGTATTGGATCTGGATTTCCAATAAAAAGCCCTGTTTTGAAGAAGATTAATCATATCCTTCGTAAATAGGAGAATGACTGGAACTATGTGGTGACTCAGGAAAGACACCATCTTATCTGGTGACAAGGGGAGATATAGTTATTCCATGTGCATGCATGTGTGCACAGACTTGTCCTTTTTTTTTTTTTAAGTAGGCTCCATTACCAGTGTGGAGCCCAACACGGGGCTTGAACTCATGATCCTGAGATCTAAACCAACTTAACTGACTGAGTCATCCAGACGCCCTCAAATTTGGTTATTATTTCTTGTCTGCACAGACAAATGCAACCCCTCTATATTTTAGTTCAAAAAAATTGCAGAAACTATAGGAGTTCTGGATGCTATTTCATAATCTGTTGGCATCTCTTGGTGAGGGGAAGAAAGCAATAGCATCAATGTACAAAGAACTGACAACAACTTAAGAGAAAATGTCAAGCACAATAGTCAGCACTGTTTTAAACATGCTACATTACCAATTCTCTTGGTGTCTTAGGAGACCATATTTTGTAGAAAAACACAGACTTTTTTACACTGAGTCAGAGAATATCTCAGAAAACTTGGGTTGAGAAGAAATCGTAGAAATCATTTGACCAATTAACTTTTCTCATGTTTTTATTTTTACAGACATTTAAGAGAGATGTTTGACAAATGTGTTTATCAGAATATGTATAAAAACGTTCTTTCAATAGTTATAAAGTTTTCAAGTGATAAGAAAATATTGAGTGAGTCACTTTGGTAGCAGTAACTGTTAGTTAAATAATAGACAAAATTCTACTTCTTCCGGTCAGGTGTGATGCAAAGACATCTTTGAAGTGCATCTTTACTGTTCTGTCAGGAATGTCTTGCTGACATCTTGAAAATCTTTCTTGAATACTCATTCATGCTATATTGCCAAACAGGATTTCAATTCTTATTCTCTTGTGTGCTTGACTTCTGGACCAATAACTTTGCATTCGTCTTTTTCACTGTAGCGTCCTCTCTGTGTTTTGATGGCTGGATGTGGGGGTACTGTACAAACATGATTGGGCAAGTATTTCAGAAAGGTTGAATTACAAATGGAAGGAGGAATCACAAACATTCAGGTAATAAATTATAAATATAACCTCTTAACAATGAAATTTCCCAGAAAATATACCTTTTCCACTTTTTATACAGCAAGCATGGAGCTACTGAAAATTTATATTAAAACAATCTAGCAACATCAGCAATAACTTTTACTTATCATTATATCTTCCAACATAACTTTCATTAGAGTTTTGCATTGTAAAATTTATCTAATCCCTCTCCATTCTATAAGAACGTATTCTGTCTAACAATAGAATGCAGCAAGCTTTAGTGTTTCTTATCAAAATTTCCATTTTGGAATGCCCCATGGTAATATAATTATTATAATATAGGAAAAAATTCATGTTCAATGTACCCAAAGCTATTTAACAACATCAATTGCAATAGAAATATGAGCAGAATATTTCATGCTTCTCTTCTCTCTTGAGGATAACACCTTTAGTAATTTCCATATGTCATCCTGTTAATGTGACAAACAAAGAAAAGTTGAGGATTTCAAGCACAATAACAGAAGTGAAAGATTTTGATTGACTGGTACATTATAACTCTTATTACATACTGTGGACCCAGGATGTTATAATAATTAGCCTGTCAAGTCAATTGTTACTCTTCATTAAAAATGAATATAAGGGAGCAATTAATCTCACAACTTTAGCTTCATTAGGACATTTTCTTTTTGCAGTTGGGTGCAATTCATTGTCTCAATCTAAAGCATGTATCATTTTCTAATAGAAGGTTTCACCTTCATTATTTTGATTATGTACTTGGATAGTAAAATGTAAGCTTATGTAATGACTGGGTGAAAAAATTCTGAGTTATTTATAATTTGCCTTTTGAAACTCATTGTAGATACAAGAGATTTTTCCTTGTTCCTTTTCTTCACCTTCACATTATGAGGCTATGGACTCAGAATTTCACCCTCCTTGAAAGTGACTCTATCCACTGTGAATCATGTCTCTGAAAATGCTGACACCCACAAAAATCAGCAAAACTCAAGGACTCCTCTACAAGCCCAAAAAACATTGCAAAAAAATGTGCAATTAGAGTTGAGTTTTTCTTACATAGTAAAGGTTAGATGAGTGATAAGAAGAAACGGCTTGTTAGTAATCAGGTTCCAACCAGAGACTGTGGACTGATTGCTCATAGTGATTGAAACCTGGCAGGTGAAAGGTTTAGCACATAAGATAAGCACATAAGAGAAGATGATGGTTCTGCCCTCTTTGTTTTAATGCGGTAAAGACAAGAAATAACAACAGTTGGAAATCAGCATCTTCCTTCATTTGCTGACAAGTAACCCCATCCGTTAGAAAATTAGGTGGAGAAAGAAGTCTGTATGGCCAGTAGACATTAGAGGAAAACACTGAACCATAGACTAGCAGTAGGAGAATGGACTCTGAAAAGCAGGCTGTTTTGTCTGTCCCATCACCCTTACTCATACTCAACATATACAACTCTATTTTGGAAATGTCATGATCTCCCTTGAGAATATATAAAACTTTCACTGCTGGCAAATATTACTTATAATAACCTGATGATATTACCGCTGCTGTTTATGTGAGCCAACATGGGGTAATGCAAAAGAGCATTTACTTAGATTAAACAATCTCTGTTTGGATCATATCCTCTACTTCTATCTGAGTCGGTTGACCTGGGTTTCATTTATAACATGTATTAATTTGCTAGGGTTGCCATAAGAAGTGTGGCTGAAATAGCAGATTTTTTTTTTTTGACAGTTCTGGGGGCTGTAAATCTGAGATTAAAGTGTCAGCAGGTTTGGTTTCTTCTGAGATCTCTCACCTTGGCTTATAGATGGTTGCTTCCTTGCTGTGTCCTCACATGACCTTTTCTCTGTGCATGTTCATCCTGATGTTCAAATTTCCTTGTATTATAAGGACATCAGTCAGATTGGATTAGTGCCCACCCTCATAGCCTCATTTTAACTTAATCACCTCTTTAAAGGCCTTACTCCAAATATAGTCACATTCTGAAGTATTGGGGGTTAAGAAGGGCTTCAAAATAGGAATTTTAGAAGGACACAATTCACCTCATATTGCCGTATCTACATAATTGCAACAATAGTATTCAACTCTCAGAGTTTTAACTGAATTAACTGAATCAAACCACATAGTGTCAGCTAAAATTTTCCTTATATATGGTAGATATCCAATGGAAGTTACTTTCTACTAATCTTCCTTAAGCTATAGATCATCCGACTATTGAATTTCTCAGGTTAAGGATTATTCTTCAGTGGCCCAACAATCAGAATCTAGCATTTGGGGGTAGTGGTGAAATAATGCAGTTGAACTAGTTTCCTAGGTGAATCCTGTACACCCTAAAATTTATGAACTTCTGGAGTGTACCCAGTGGGAAAGGAATGGAGACATTTGGTCAGGCAGAAGATGAAAAGAATCCGAAGAATTTATTGCTAGGCAGGAGGAAAACATACTGTCCTTTGAAGAAGTTCATCAAGGCATAAGGGATAAATGTACTAGAGGTGAGCAGTGGATGGGACAGCCCAGACACATCACCATCAGAGTGTTAGGTAGGTTGTCAAGAGTATTTAGTGACAGGAGTTGGGATAATCTCGGATTCAGGAACAGAACTCCAGATACTTAAAACAGCTTATTTCAGGAGAAATTACTAAAATAAAATAAATAGCAAGCACAGGTTATAAAGGGGTAAGAGAATTAGTAAGTGAGTAAATAACTAAATAAGACAGTCATCACTGTGCTAACCTTTTTCGACACATTTGCACATTAATTCACAATTTTAGACATGGAGTACAATTTCTGCCTTATGCATGAAGAAACAGTAGTTTGGAGATCTAAGCTTCATGAGGCCAGAGGCCATTATTTCTATTTGCAGCACCCACCAAAAGGCCTGGCACATGGTGGGTAGTAAACAACTGTTCATTGATTGAACCAATGGACTGTCAATTAATTTATAGTAGAATGATGAAGCTAGGAATTAAACCAAAACAGTGATTTCCATCAACACAGCAGCAACAGAAAATGAAAGAAAGGAAAACAGTAATTTGCAGTATATGAGAAATAAAAATGAAACAACAGCCACAGGGTTAAGAATGCTGTTTCCCAAGTTGTTGATTTCATTAGAAAAAGAGCAGTACATGCAGAGCCAAATAATGTGTCTTCAGTTATCTCTTATTAATTGATATCATTTGATTAATCCTCTTTGAGAATTGGTTGTTCATCTGTCTGTTAATAAATTTATTTTAACACCTAGCCCATATTTTTTATTTAGCTCTAACACATATTTTTATACTTATCATATATCTAATAAGATTAGGCAGCATAACATAATGGGATAGTAATGAACTTTGGAGTTTGTGTATTGTCTTTTGGTGTTCAGCTCTAGTACCTACCAGTTTAGTTACCTTGGGCAAGTTATTATTTTTTTATTTAAATTCAATTAGCCAACATCATTAGGTTCAGATGTAGTCTTCAGTGATTCATATAACACCCAATGCTCATCACATCACGTGCCGTCCTTAGTGCCCATCACCCAGTTACCCCATCCCTCCACCAACCTCCCGTCCAGCAACCCTCAGTTTGTTTCCTAGAGTCAAGAGTCTCTCATGGTTTGTCTCCCTCTTGATTTCTTCCCATTCAGTTTTCCCTCCCTTTCCTATAATCCTCTGCACTATTTCTTATATTCTACATACAAGTGAAACCCTATGATAATTGCCTTTCTCTGATTGGCTTATTTCACAGCATAATATCCTCCAATTCCATCCACGTCGATGTAAATGGTAGGTGTTCATCCTTTCTGATGGCTGAGTAATATATCATTGTATATATGTACCATAACTTCTTTATCAATTCATCTGTTGAAGGACATCTCAGCTCCTTCCACAATTTGGCTATTGTGGACATTGCTGCTACGAACATTGGGGTGCAGGTGCCCCTTCGTTTCACTACATCTGTATCTTTGGGGAAAATACCCAGTAGTGCAATTGATGGGTTGTAAGGTAACTCTATTTTTAACTTCTTGAGGAACCTCCATACTGTTTTCCAGAGTGGCGGTACCAGCTTGCATTCCCACCAACAGTGTAGGAGGGTTCCCCTTTCTCCACATCCTCGCCAACATTTTTTGTTTCCTGTCTTGTTAATTTTAGCCATTCTAACTGATGTAAGGTGGTATCTCACTGTGGTTTTGATTTGTATTTCCTGTATTTTCCTGTATTGTATTTGATTTGGATTTTCCTGATGCTGAGTGATGTTGAATACTTTTTCATGTGTCTGTTGGGCCATTTGGATGTCTTCTTTGGAGAAATGTCTCTTCATGTCTTCTGCCCATTTCTTGACTGGATTTTTTTGGGTGTTGAGTTTGGTAAGTTCTTTATCGATCTTCGGTACCAGCTCATCTGATATGTCATTTGCAAATATCTTCTCCCATTCTGTCGGTTGTCTTAGTTTTGTTAACTGTTTCCTTTGCTGTGCAGAAGCTTTTTATCTTGATGAGGTCCCAGTAGTTCATTTTTGCTCATTTCCCTTGCCTTTAGAGATGTGTCTTGAAAGAAGTTCCTGTGGCTGAGGTCAAACAGGTTGCTGCCTGTGTTCTTCCCTAGGATTTTGATGGATTCCTGTCTCACATTGAGGTCTTTCATCCATTTTGAGTTTATCTTTGTGTATGGTGTTAGAGAATGGTCATTTCATTCTTTTTTTTTTTTAAAGATTTTATTTATTTATTTATTTGACAGAGAGATAGAGAGAGAACACAAGTAGGCAGAGCAGCAGGCAGAGGGAGAAGGAGAAGAAGCAGGCTCTCCGCTGAGCAGGGACCCTGATGCAGGGCTCGATCCCAGGACCCTGGGATCATGACCTGAGCTGAAGGCAGACGCTTAACAGACTGAGCCACCCAGGTGCCCCAGTTTCATTCTTCTGCATGTGGCTGTCCAATTTTTCCAGCACCGTTTATTGAAGAGACTGTCTTTTTTTCTAGTGCATATTCTTTTCTGCTTTGTTGAAGATTAGTTGATCAAAGAGTTGAGGATCTCTATTCTGTTTCATTGATCTGTTTCTGTGCCAGTACCATGCTGTCTTGATGATCACAGCTTTGTAATATAGCTTGAAGTCAGTCATTGTGCCCCCAGCTTTGGGTTTCTTTTTCAACATTCCCCTAGTGATTCGGGGACTTTTCTGGTTCCATACAAATTTTAGGATTGTTTGTTCAAGCTCTGTGAAAAATGTTGATGGTATTTTGATAGGGGTTGCATTGAATGTGTAGATTGCTCTGGGTAGCATGACATTTTAACAATATTCTTCCAATCAATGACCATGGAATGTTTTTCCATCTCTTTGTGTCTTCCTCAATTTCTTTCATAAGTGTTCTGTAGTTTTTAGAGTACAAATCCTTTACCTGTTTGGTTAGGTTTATTCCTAGGTATCTTATGGTTTTTGATGCAATTTTAAATAGGATTGATTCCTTAATTTCTTTCTTCAGGACATTGTTAGTGTATAGAAATGCAACTGATTTCTGTGCATTGATCTTGTATCTTGTCATGTTGCTGAATTGCTGTATGAGTTCTAGCAATTTTGGGGTGGAGTCTTTTGGGTTTTCCACATAAAAAATCATGTCATCTGCAAAGAGAGAGAGTTTGACTTCTTCTTTGCCAATTTGAATGTCTTTTATTTCTTTTTGTTGTCTGGTGTGGCTAGGTTGTCTAGTACTATGTTGAGCAGTGGTGAGAGTGGACATCTCTGTTGTGTTCCTGACCTTAGGGGTAAAGCTCTCAGTTTTTCCCCATTAAGAATGATATTCACTATGGCTTTTCATAGACGGCTTTTATGATATTGAGGTATGTTTCCTCTATCCCTGCACTTTGAAGAGTTTTAATCAAGAAAGAATGCTGTATTTTGTCAAATGCTTTTTCTCCATTAAGAGGGTCATTATGGTTCTTGTCTTTTCTTTTACTAATGTGATCTATCACGCTGATTGATTTGCAAATGTTGAACCATCCTTACATCCCAGGAATAAATCCCACCAGGTCATGGTGAATAATCCTTTTAATGTACTGTCAGATCCTATTGGCTAGTATATTTGTGAGTATTTTGGCATCCATATTCATCAGGGATATTGGTCTCTAATTCTCCTTTTTGATGGGGTCTTTGTCTGGTTTTGGGATCAAGATAATGCTGGCCTCATAGAATGAGTTTGGAAGTTTTCCTTCCATTTCTATTTTTTTGAAACAGCTTCAGTAGAATAGGTTTATTTTGTCTTTAAATGTTTGGTAGAATCCCTCCAGGAAGCCATCTGGCCCTGGACTCTTGTTTTTTTTGGGAGGTTTTTAATTACTTCTTCAATTTCCTTGTTGGTTATTGGTCTGTTCAGATTTTCTATTTCTTCCTTTTTCAGTTTTGGGAGCTTATAAATTTCCAGGAATGCATCCATTTCTTCCAGATTGCCTAATTTGTTGGCATATAGTTGCTCATAATATGTTCTTAAAATTGTCTGTATTTCCCTAGTATTGGTCAAGATCTCTCCCCTTTCATGATTTTATTTATTTAGGTCCTTTCTCTTTTCTTTTGGATAAGTCTGATCAGATGTTTATTGATCCCATTAATTCTTTCAAAGAACCAGCTCCTAGTTTCGTTGAACTGTTCTGTTCTCCTGGTTTCTATTTCATTGATTTCTGCTCTAATCTTTATTATTTCTCTTCTCCTGCTTGATTTAGGCTTTATTTGCTGTTCTTTCTCTGGCTCCTTCAGGTGTAAGTTTAGCTTGTGTATTTGAGATTATTCTAATTTTTTGAGAGAGGCTTGTATTTCAATGTACTTCCCTCTTAAGACTGCCTTTGCTGTATCCCAAAGGTTTTGAACAGATGTGTTTTCATTCTCATTAGTTTCCATGAATTTTTAAAATTCTTCTTTAATATCCTGGTTGATCCAATCATTCTTTAATAGGATGCTCTTTAACCTCCAAGTGTTTGAGTTCCTTCCAAATTTCTTCTTGTAATTGAGTTCCAGTTTCAAAGCAGTGTGGGCTGAAAATATGCAGGGAATGATCCCAATTGTTTGGTACTGTTTGAGACCTGATCTGTGACCTAGTATGTGATCTATTCTGGAGAAAGTTCCATGTGCACTCGATAAGAATGTGTATTCTGTTGTTTTAGGATGGAATGTTCTATACATATCTGTGAAGTCCATCTGGTTCAGTGTGTCATTCAAAGCCCTTGTTTCTTTGTTGATCTTCTGCTTAGATAATCTGTCCATTGCTGTGATAGGGTGTTGAAATACCCTACTATTAATGTATTATTATCAATGTGTTTCTTTACTTTGGTTATTAATTGGTTTGTATAATTGGCTGCTCTCATGTTGGGACATAAATATTTACAATTGTTAGATCTTGTTGGATAGAATCTTTATGATATAGTGTCCCTTTTCATCTCTTGCTAGTCTTTGGTTTAAAATCTAATTTGTCTGATATGAGGATTGCTACCCCAGCTTTCTTTTGAGGTCCATTAGTGTGATAAATGTTTTTCCATCCCCTCCCTTTCAGTCTGGAGGTGTCTTTAGGTCTAAAATGTGTCTCTTGTAGACAGCATATGGATGGGTCTCGCTTTTTTGTCCAATCTGATACCCTGTGTCTTTTGATTGGAGCATTTAGCCCATTTACATTCAGATTAACTACTGAAAGATATGAATTTAGTGCCATTGTATTGCCTGTAAAGTCCCTATTTCTGTAGACTGCCTCTGTTTCTTTCTAGTATGTTACTCTTGGGCTCTCTCTTCATTTACAGGGTCCCCCTTTATATATCTTGCAGAGCTGTCTTGCTGGTCACATATTCTTTCAGTTTCTGTCTGACTTGGAAGCTCTTTATTTCTCTTTCCATTTTGAATGACAGCCTTACTGGATAAAATATTCTTGTTTGCATGTTCTTCTCATTTAGTAACCTGAATATATCATGCCAGCCCTTTCTGGCCTGCCAGGTTTCTGTGGATAGGTCTGATGTTAGTCTGATGTTCCTCCCTCTGTAGGTAAGGAGCCTCTTGCCTCGAGCTGCTTTCAGGATTTTCTCTTTTTCTATAAAATTTGCAAGCTTTACTATTATATGTCAGATGATTGATCTATTTTAATTGATTTTGGGAGGGGTCCTCTCTACCTCTTGGACATGAATGCTTGTTTCCTTCACCTGATTAGGGAAGTTCTCAGCTATGATTTGCTCAAATATATCTTCTGGCCCTCTCTCTTCACCCTCAGGCACCCCAACAATTCTGACATTGGAATGTTTCATGGCATCATTATTTTCTTAAAGCCTTTCTTCCTAGGCTATTAGTTGTTTTTCTCTCTTTTCCTCAGCTTCCTTCCTTTCCATCAGCTTGTCTTCTATATCACTTACTCTCTCTTCTGTGTCATTGACCCTAGCTGTTAGAGCACACTGTTTAGACTGCATCTCAGTTACAGTATTTTTAAGTTTGGCCTGATTAGATCTCATTTCTGCACTAAGGGATTCTCTAGTAGCATAAAAGCTTTTTTCAAGCCCAACTATTACTTTATAATTGTTATCCTGAATTTCATCTCTGACATCTTACTTATATCCATATCAATTAGATCTGTGGCGGAGAACATTACCTCTGATTCTTTCTTTTGTTATGAATTCCACCTTCAAGTCATTTTGCCCAGAGAAAAATGGATGAGAGAATGAGCAGTATCAAAAATACCAACTACGACCCAAGCAAAATATCAGACACCAGACAAATCTGAAGCAGTCAGAAATCAAAACAGCAAAGCCAAGCAAAACAAAACAAAAAGGGAGGGGGAGAGAATATAATCTCACAGGGTGGAAAAAGCTGAGTGATCCATTTGTTCCTGAGTGAATTTTGGTCTCTGTGTTAGAAGAAACTAAATCCCAAAATTGCAAAGAAAGCAAAACTTATATATATATATATATATATATATATATATATATATATATATATAATCAATTTATATGTGTATATATATATATACAAAAATAAAATTAAATAGAGTGAAAAAAGGCCAAAAATGAAGCATATATGTAGAAAAAGGAAAAGGAAAAAATGAAAGTTAAAAAGTGATGTAAAAACAAAGAGTTGATAAAATAAGAAACTAGTTGAAACAGGAAAAAAGAAAAAAATAGAAATGGAAAATTTTAGACTGAAAGATAAACGGATCATGAGAAAAAAAACTCAAGTTCTATATACGATTTTCCCCTAACACTGGAGTTTTACAGTCTTGTGGGATCCATAAACTAGTTGTGTACCTGTTCTTCCAGTTTGTCTTTGGGGAGAGGGGCCTGCTGTGCTGCTTTTCAGGTGTCTTTTCTTGGACAGAGTTGCACCAACCCTTGCCAGGGTCTGGGCTCAGTGTAAGCTGGTCCTCTGTGTGGCTTTTGTTCCCTGAAGGATTTCCATGCCTCTTTAGAGGATCAAAATAAAAATGGCCATGCCCCATTCTCCAGCTCCAGAGCTGAAAGATCATGGTCCCCCCTCTTCTTACCTCTGGGACAAACAGTCTTCATTTTTGTGTGTGCCAAACTCCACAGACTCTTGCAGTGCGTGTCCACACAATCCTCTCAGGGGGAGTCTGAGGGTCCAGAGTTACTGCCCTGTGTAGTGCTCTGGGGCTGAGAGAGGTCATGGGCTTGTGTGTGCACCTGCTCCACCACTCTGGGAGATGACAGACAGTCCACGCATTCCAGTCCTTTTCGGGGTGCCCAGGTGGATAACGGTCACCCAGGTGACCCAGCTGGCAGTTTATGGTGACCCAAGCTAAGAGTCCCCTCCTGGGCTCGCTGACTGTAATCAGTTTCCTGCTCCACTGCTTGGCACTCTAATGGCTCAGGCACCCCCATTAATTCTGTGACTCCCAAGATCCTGAGACCACACTGACCCACATAGAATTCTTCCCTTTTCATCCCCTGAGCCCCTTTCAAACAGGGATGTCTCTCACTGGAGCAGTTTTCTAACGGTTCTGATCTTGCCCTCCAGGGCTATATCACTTTCTGGTAGGTGGCTATTGGAGGTTCCCTCCCCCATCCATTCATCTTCTGATATCTCCCCTCAGATTCACATCTCCGCAACTCCTACCTTGCAAAAAGCAGTCGCTTTTCTACTTGTAGAGTTCCAGATATTTTTTTTCTTACATTTCAGGCTGAAGTCATGGGTGTTCAGAATGGTTTGATAGTTATCTAGCTAAATTCAAGAGACCAGATGAAATGTGGTCCCCTAATCTATCACCGTCTTACCTCCAAAATGGATCTAGGCAATTAATTATTTTATTTTATTTTATTTTTAAAGATTTTATTTATTTATTTGTCAAAGAAAGAGCACAAGCAGGGGGTGCAGCAGGCAGAGAGAGAAACAGGCTCCCCGTTGATCAAGGAGCCTGATGCGGGACTCGATCCCAGGACTCTGGGATCATGACCTGAGTGAAGGCAGACACTTAACCAACTGAGCCACCCAGGCATCCCTGGGCAAATTATTTAATGTCTCTGAACTTCTGTTTGATTTATCTATGCCAAGGGACCTTTTATAATTTAAAATGAAGATACAATTAGATAATTTCTGTGACAAGCCACCACCACAAAGTAAAGGATTAGCTAATCCGGTAAGCCAGCAAACAAGTGAAATGAATCTACTGCCAGAATAATTTTTATACAAAATTGTCACTTTCTTCCCTGAAGCTCATCAGTTAGGATCAACTAGTTCATCCTTTACAGAATTAAATTTAAAATAGTTGTTTCTTTAACTGTCATCCTTTTGCATTTGACACTGCAACTCACCCTTCATTTCTGAAAATCCTTGGTCACTTGGCCCTCATAGCACCATTCATTCTGAATATTTTTTAAATATTTTAGCTGTTTTTTTTTTAACCAGGATACACATGTAGATATCCATATTATCATGAACTTAAACTGCTCTGTCCAGGAGAAATTTATGCAGTGGTGTATATGTTCAAAGTCTGTGTTGGGACGCCTGGGTGGCTCAGTCGGTTAAGCGTCTGCCCTTGGCTCAGGTCATGACCCCAGGGTCCTGGGATCAAGTCCTGCATCAGGGTCTTTGCTCAGCGGGGAGCCTGCTTCTCCCTCTGCCTGCCACTCCCCCTGCTTGTGCTCTCTCTCTCTCTCTGACAAATAAATAAATGAAATCTAAGAAAAAAAAAAGTCTGTGCTGTCCAAAATGATAGCCAGTACCCACCTGTTGCTATTGAGCATTTGAAATATAGCTGGTGCAACTGAGGAGCTAAATTTTTAATTTTGTGGAAATTTTATTAAATTGAAATGTAAGTCTCAATAGTTACATATGGTTAATACCTGCCACATTGTGGTTCTGTATCATATGCCTCATCTTTGGTTTAATTTGCAGATGTAGTAAATTGTATTTTTATCCAGATTGAACTGATAGAAATTTTTACAATAAGATTTGAGGCTTTTTGGATGAATACCCAACTTTTACATCAACATGGATGGGACTGGAGGAGATTATGCTAAGTGAAATTAGTCAAGCAGAGAAAGTCAGTTATCAGATGGTTTCACTTATTTGTGGAACATAAGGAATAGCAGGGAGGACATTAGGAGAAGGAAGGGAAAAATGAAGGGGGTGGACATCAGAGGGAGAGATGAACCATGAGAGACTGTGGACTCTGAGAAACAAACTGAGGGTTTGGGGGGGGATGGGTTAGCCCGGTGATGGGTATTAAAGAGAGCATGTATTGCATGGAGCACTGGGTGTTATATGCCAACAAGGAATCATGGAACACTACATCAAAAACTAATGATGTAATGTATGGTGATTAACATAACATAAAAAAAAAAGAAAAAAGAAAAAAAAAGAGGAGGCTTTTCCTTTAGAAGTAATGCTTATTACATTCTCTAGGCCAGCATTTTACACGGATACTCTTTGGATATTAACCACTGATCAGTTTTATGGCCCCCTAATTATAGGGTCCAGAATGATCATCCAGACCTATAGATGTATGCCAAGTAAAACAGAATCAATAAGCTCCCTGGAGTCAAGCTCTATGACATCTGGGCTAGCAGAGTTGATCATCTGAAACTGCCAGGTATACAGACTTTGTATCAAGTGAAAGGACAGATGTTTACCTTCCTTCTACAGGAATTTGTATAGTCCCTGCCTAAAATAAAGTTCCTGGTACATTCCCAATTTGAAACTGCTCCACTTTTTTTTTTTTTTTTTTTTTTTTTTTTAAGCATAGCCTAAGTAACAGAATTCCTTACCGCAGGCTTTGGGAATGAGTTACAAGTTGTGTTTATGTAGAACACCTGAATCAACTATTTGTAATTAATTGTACTGCTGGAAACTATTAGAAATTTAGCTAAATGAGACTAGATTTTTTTCTCTAAATTGACCAAAGTCACACATGCTTTATTATTCTATAAACCAAGGATTGGCAAAATTTTTCTCTATAGGGTCAGATAGAAAATATTTTAGGCTGGGCCAAGAAGCAAAATCAAGAGTATTATGTAGACACATAGTCGATTATAATGTAAAAGTCTGTTAGATTTTATAAACAATACATGGTCCGTACTGTTATAGTAAACATTGTAAACCTATGTTTGTGTATTTTTTATTCATAGATATTTGTTTTTGATGTCTTATTCTGTTCTTAAGACTATTATTTCCTCATTTTATAGTTTGCAGAGCTTAATTCATTTTAAAGTCACTTAGAGATTGTTCTATAGGTCGAATGTATCACTACTGCTCTTCATTGTTGGTGTCCTTCTTAGTTTTCTTTAGGAGGTATGGATATTTAATTCTGTGAGATTTCCTTTGTGTTCTCTTCAATTTCTTTCATCAGTGTTTTATAGTTTACAGAGTACAGGTCTTTCACCACTTGGTTAAGTTTATTGCTTGACATTTTACTATTTTTGGTGCCATTGTCTTTTGATTGAAGCATTTAGTCAATTTATATTCAAAGTAATAATTGATAGGTATGTATTTATTGACATTATGTTACTTGTTTTGTGGTTGTTTTTGTAGTTCTTTGCTCCTTTCTTTCCTTTCTCTCTTCTCTCATGGTAAGTTGATATGCTTAGTGAAATGCTTAGATTTCTTTCTATTTATTTTTTGCATATCTATTATTGATTTTTAATTTGTGGTTACCAATCAGTTTATAAATAACACCTTCTGCATAGAGCAGTCTATATTAAGTTGATGGTCATTTAAGTTTGAACCCATTTTTTTTCTTCTCCTTCCCACATCTTAAGTATATGGTGCCATACTTTACATCCTTTTATTTTATGAGTCCCTTGCCTGATTTTTACTGATATATTTATTTTTACTGCTTTTGTACTTCCTACTTTTTTTTTTAAGATTTCTTTCTTTCTTTCTTTCGAGAGAGAGTGCATGCATGATTGGGGGGAGGGGCAGAGGGAGAAAATCTTTCAAGCAGACTCCCCACTGAGCAAGGAGTCCAATGTGGGGCTTGATCCCACAACCCATGAGATCATGACCTGGGCTGAAACCAAGGGTCAGATGCTTAACCGACTGAACCACCCAAGCGTCCCTATACTTCCTACTTTTCTTACTCTTACTTATGATCTTTCCTTTTTACTTAAAGAGTCCCCTTTAACATTTTTTGTGGGGCTGGTTTAGTGGTTATGAATTCCTTTAATTTTTGTTTGTCTGGAAAACTCTTTATCTCTCCCTCTATTCTGAATGCTAGCCTTGCTGAGTAGAACATTCTTGGGTATAGATTTTTCCCTCTCATCACTTTGAATATATCATGACGTTCTCTTCTGGCCTGCAAAATTTCTACTGAAACACCAGCTGATAGCCTTATGGAGTTTTCCTTGTATATAACTGTTTTCTTTTGCTGCCTTTAAAATTCTCCCTTAATCACTACTCTTTACCATCTTATTTTCTGTGTCTTGATGTGGACCTCCTTGGTTGATTTTGTTGGGGGATCTCTGTGCCTCCTGGATCTGGATTTCTGAGAAGTTTTCAGCTTTGGGAAGTTTTCAGCTATTATTTTTTCAAATAAATTTTCTGTCCCCTTTTCTTTCTCTTCTCCCTCTGGGATCCTTATAATGCAAATGTCATTACAATTGGTGGTGTTGCTAAGTTCCCTAAATATAATCTCATTTTGCATATTTTTTTCCTCTCACTGCTCAGCTTGATTACTTTCCATTACTCTGTCCTCCAGTTCGCTGATGCATTTTTTGGCTTCTTCTGGTCTACTATTTATTCCATCCAGTATATTTTTAATTTCATTTATTGTGTTCTTCATCTCTAATTTGTTCTTTTTAAATTTCATTGTTAAGGGTCTCACTGATGTCCTCTACTCTTTTCTCAAATTCAGTGAGTATCTATGATGATTACTTTAAATTCTCTATCAGGCATATTACTTATCTCCATTTGGCTTAGGGCTCTCACTGTGATTTTGGCCTGTTCTTTCATTTGGGATGTATTTCTCTGTCTCCTCATTTTGTCTAACTCTCTGTGTCTGTTTCTGTGTTGGGAAGGACAGCTATGTCTCCTGCACTGAATGTAACGGCCTTATAAAGAAGGGGTCCTTTTGTGCCCTGCCATGTTGTGTTTCCTGTTCACCAGGACCTAGCACTTCAGGGGTGTCTCCTATTTGTGATGTGTGTGCTCTTTGGTTGTGGCTGAGCCCCTTTTTCCTTCAGTCCAGTCATCTGCAGTGGCTCTCTTTGCCTGTTGTGGGCAGTGTTTGGTAATTCTGGTGTTAGTGGGCCAGTATAGAGACCCCTTTGGCTTGAGTTGAGTCAGAGCAGGTGTTTATCTGAGATGAAGTAGCACAAAACTGGAGGGCACCTTCCTTGTGCTGTGTCCTGAGAAGTTTTCATTGGTGGGTGGGGCCTACAGCCAGACCAGTTGTCTGCTTCCAGGCCACTGTGTGGCTATCTTTCCCTCTCTCTGGGTCAGGAGTCATTTTGTGTGGTGCTGGCTACTGTAAGGGCTGCTTGCTCACTGCCAGGTCTCTGACACCACCCTATATAGGCTCTGACCAAGAAGGTATTAGAGAGGGTAGATCTGCCGAAGCACAGTGCAGGGGCCAGTGATGCAGGGTGGGAGAGTTCTGGGAAGCTTTGCATGTCCCTGTCCTCTGTGCGAGGGGTCCTACTGTGCAGGGACTGGGGCAGGCTGTCCAGAGGGAGTGCATCCTTGGAAGCACAACATGGTGGGGCAGGGTGGCAGTGCTAGCAATTTAGGTAGTGAGTCCTGCAGATGGTCATGTTTATGTTGGGGCATGTGGGAGGAAAATGGCACTTGCCGGTCCCTTTGTTCCTGGAGGAGTTCCTCAGTGATTTTTGTCCCTCCAGGACATGCTCTCAGATTAGTAAATAACTCTCCCTCCTATATGCCCCTGGCACCCTCAGACTGCTACTTCTATTTTGTGTCTCCAAGCTGTTCGTTGTGCTCTTTATCGGCAGGGACTCAGTTTATTCTTGCACTCCTGGCTCTCTCAGAGTGAGCTCACTGATTTTTTAAAATGTCAGGCTTTGAGTCCCACTGGTTGTAAGAACTCATGAAATTTGGCCCCTCTGGTTTTTGAAGCCAAATGTTATGGGTATCCGCCTGCCCCGGGTGGGCTCCCCAGTGTAATAGTCTGTTTCTCTCCCCTCTCTGTGTCTGTAGCTTCCCTCCCTCCTGCAGAGAGTCCCACACGTCCCTTTAGTTTCCAACTGCATCTCCAGCCTTCTTCCCTCTTCATTGTGGCCTCTTCTCTACATTTAGTTGTGGAGCTTATTCTGCCAGTCTTTAGGCTGTTTTCCGGGTTATTTACATTGACGTGAGCGTTACCTACTTGTATCCATGGGACAAGATGAGCCGCTGGTCCTCCTACTCTGCCATCTTCCCTGGATGTTTGGAAGATTTTCCTTTGAAATGTTCTCCCTCAATCTTTGCACTTAACTTTTTCCTTTTTATAGGCTTTGGGAGCACTGCTAGCAGGCTCCCAGTCCAGAGTCTGGTATTCTATCAGTAGCTAAAGCCTTCTGTCTCATAGTAATGTTGTTGATTTTCCAGCCCTAGTTATTCAACCAAGGGATGACTTGTACCCAAGCTCCATCTGCAGTGATTTCTCCTGCAGCCACAAGTACACTAATTTATATCAGCTGTAGTCCCAGGCAGCATTCCCCACTCATTTTTAGCCTTCTTAATTCAAATAGTCAGTTTTGGTCCAGACCTCTGCCACTCAAAGGTTTTTCAGTATCTGCTACTGATGTACTGTGTCACTCCAACCCCAGTTTACTTCTGTGCATTTAGAATCCATGGGAAACTTTTTTTTATTGAGGTTGTGCTGTTTTTAATATTATATTTATAGTATTGTAATTTATTTGAATACTTTTATTGGAATGATCATTACTTAGTTGTGTCAGAGGAGAATTTCCCAGTACTAAGTTTACATCCTTACCTTGATCCAAAGTCTTTAATGAGTTTTCCAAAACTTGTCAGAAATACTCAGAAACATAGCAACTCTTTTTCTTTGAATTGCGTTTCTTTATAGATGAATAAAAGTTCTTCCAACTAGCTTCTGTGCAATTTCCCTGCACCAGTTACAGCCTTCTTGTCTACATGGCATGTGTGGTGGCTTGAACTATTCTTATGTAAACATCTATCATAAATACTGTGAGCTTGGCATAGAATGTGAGTTTTCTCCCCTTCAAGTCAGATTGTGCATGAAGAAAATGTGGCTCTACCTTGCCTTCGTTTGTTTGCCTTTTTTTAACTTTTTGTTTTAAAGTAATGATCGAGCCACAGAGAGTTCTACAGAAATGTACAGAGTTGTCTGCCTCCTTTGTAAATGTCATATAGTACTGGATTTTCTTGGAATGGTTTTTTTTGTTGCTATCTTCCACATTCTCTTCTAAATATTTGATATACATTTGTAAATAAAGATAGCTGGGTTCAGAACATATTTGCTTTTAAATTCTAACTTACTCATTTAAAGTTTTCTTTAAATGACCAACATTATTTTTCAATGATGCTAACTGAAATTAGTAAAAGCTCTGAAATATTTACTATATAATGATGTTGTTTCTATACTGAGATATGCAGAGTTAAACTTTATTTATATGCACACGCATGCAAGCATACACATACATTCACAAGATGTCTTTGGAATTTATACAGATAAAAGTGTATGATAGCATAATGTTTTTCAAAATGGGAATTACTGTCTTACAGAAGACCTGGACAGTGAGAACACCACCACTTTCCCATGGACTTTTGAACGGAAATAGCAGGATCCTCTGCCTCCTTTTGATCTTGGTTATAACTCATTTCCTTAATATTATTTGTCCTGTATCTTACATATTTTTTCTCTTTTTTCTCTACCACACTTTCTCTAACTTCTTTTCCAGTATTCATTATTAAGTTAGTTCCTTAATAATTAAGTTAGTTACTCTCTTCATAGTACAATTCTCTTCTCCATCTCTCTCTAATACAGCAGGCCACATACCTAAAATATCATTTATTTATTCATTCGCCAGAGAACACTGTGTCAGTCCTGCCAATTACTAGATATTGTGAGTGTCATTAAATCCCATAGAGCTAGGGACCCATAATTGGGAACATGTCCTGAATATCAGCAATAACTCTCATGTGGGAACTTTAAAACAAAGTCTAAGAAAGAGAAAAAGAAAAGTTTCCTATTAAAGAATTTCAACATCCAAAATAACGAAATCAGTGTCCTTTCAGAATGTATACAACATCAAAATTCCATTTGTGTTTTTGAGAATTTTTGCTTAGTTATAAACTTTAGCCATTTACAAAAATTGCATTTTAGTAGTTATTATTGCTGATTTTGTTTCTGAAGGGTATCTACCTCTTCCTTCACAGAGTTTTCTGCCAATATTATGTAAGAATGAAAAAAAAAGGAAAAGAGGCTAAAAAGAAAAGGTATACCAGAGAGAAAGGCAGAGGGACATTTATTTTTAAAATGAAGAAGTTAGAATAATTTGCTCACAATGCAAATGTCGCTAATAATAGATACTGTCATACATTGTTCTTAGACTTACAAATATTTAGAAACTGTTTTAGAAGTATAGCAAATAAAGCTTCAGAGTGATATACAATTACTCAAAAGCACATTCGAGAATGTGCTTCAAAAGATGCTTTTATAAAAATTATCTTAAAGATAAATATAAAGCATCTCCTAAATTTCTGATATACATGAAATATTTCCTTTTTTCTTTTTTCTTTTCTTTCTTTTTTTTTTTTTTTTT
>NW_027397104.1:6087036-6101710 GCF_003265705.2 Callorhinus ursinus
AAAAAATTAAAAAAAAAAGAAAGAAATAAAGTAACCATTATCTGTCAAAATAAAAAAAACAAAAAAAAAAAGAGAGAAAGAAATGGGAAATGTTTATTACGAATATCAGATGCTGCTTTTCTTGTATGTAATATGTAAATTGTTAAATGTTTTATTAATGCATAGGTAAAACTCTTGTGGTTGTATTTGTTTATTGTTTACTTATTTCTCTTCTGATTGGCTTCTGTGTTTCCTCTGAACTCATCTGAAATTTTTGGTCTCAAAACTTGTGCAAATGCAGTGTTATTGCCATTAATTTATTCATAAGAATAGGCTTTTTAAGAAAATTTTTTGAAAATACTGCCTTGAAAAAAAACAGAGGTATACTTACAGATTTTTGCAGGGGCCTTTGAATTTATGTAACACATACACACACGAGATTAAAAACTTCATAAGATCGACCCAGTTCCCGGGGAACATAAAAAGTCGTGTAAGACAGGCTAGATGCATTTATGTAGGACATAGTTGTTACAGCTGTGCACATCTCAGCAATATCCTCTTTGCTGAGGTAGAAAATACCAGAGGCCAGCATACCTCATATCAGTACCCACTGATAACATTTTATACTTTAAAGAAGCCAAAAAACAAAAACAAAAACAAAACACAAGGGGGAAGAAAACAGGCCCTCAAGGAGGTGTTCTTATAATTCTACTTTCATCTTCACCCTAAACTAATAATATTTTGCAGCCCACACACATTCTATTTAATTTTTATTAGCTATTCATTTTGATTGATACACTAAACCAAAATGGATAACTGAATAATGAAGTCTCCAGTTTTTCTGTGTGCAGAGACTATTAGAATCTTTACTATCCAAAACTGCAACTGTCTGAAGCTACCTTTGCCAATCCATCACTGTGGGTGGCCTCTTGCAAAAAGGGTATGTTATCTAACAACCACACACAAGAAATGGAAAAGGGCAGGGGAGAAAAGAGAAGAGGGATATCTTCCTTATCCAAGGACTATCCTCCATCCTGCTAATGAGTTAGTTTTCCTTCAAATTTCTTTTTTTTTTTTTAAGATTTTACTTGTTTGACAGAGAGAGTACAAGCAGAGGGAGAGAGAGGGAGAAGCAGGCTCCCTGCTGAGCAGGGACCCCCCCCAGTGTGGGACTCGATCCCAGGACCCTGGGATCATGACCCCGGCCAAAGGCGGCCGCTTAACCGACTGAGCCACCCAGGCGCCCCTCCTTCAAATTTCTTGTCCACAATATTGCTTATACCGTCCACAGCTCTGGTAACTCAGAACTTCAAGGGTTTTAAATGTTCCCCCCTTCTTTACAATTCCTAGTCATTGATGTAGGAAATCATTCTAATTCCAAGCCTGATAAACTTTAATGGACTTTGAATTATTTTATATAATACTATCATATGAAAAAAGCCTTAGCTAGTGTTCCAAATATGTTCTCAAAGGTATGAGTCTTTCTGTAGGAATATTAGAAGAATATGTCTCTCACTTCATGTAGCGGAATCCCTGATGTGCTCCCAAATGGAATGAAAAGAAGACTAGGCAGAGGAAGTATCAAAACATGGAAGAGAGTTCAGTTCACATAATCTCAGGAAGTTTCAGTTAAGTATACTTTTTATTTATGGTCAGTTATATCCAGCAATAGCAAAAGCTTGGGACCTGTGATTATTCCAGGAATGCTTTTGGGCCTGACCAACCAGAGATTCAACTGGACAGGGATAACTAACCTCTCCCATCTTGGGTTAGATGAATGGAGCTCTCCAAAGACCCAAGAAGCAGCAGCTAAACTATAGAGTTCAAACTATAACTATAACTATATATATATATAAAATATATATATTATATAATATATATAATATATACACATTATTAATATATATATAATATATATAATATATAATTAATAATAATAGTTACACATAACAATATTAATAAGTATATATTAATAATATATTATATATTATATAAAATGTGTATATATACATATATATAACTATAACTATAACTACAGAACAAAACTAATAGTGCTTGAGTGGCTCCCAGTTTATAGATTTTTTTTTATTCCTTCTTAACATGGCTGCAAAATCCTTAGGCTAGAGTCTGAGAGAGCCAGAGAGGTGGGGTAAATTGTAGCGTTTAAAAACCTGATGTTGGAACCAAGCTGTCCAGATTCAAATCCCTGCTTGGTTTTTTTACTGGATGTACAACACTGGGGACCTCAGGTATGTTTCTGTTCTCTGGCCTTAATTTCTTAATCTATAAAATAACATCAGGGAGAAGATGTGATGAAGTGATTGGAGAAGTATTTAGAAAAACACCTGCATAGAGTAACACTATAGGGTTATTATTAGTGCTATCTTTGAAGACCAACAGTATACTTTTATACAATTATTTTGAAATCTGTGTTCAGCATTTTTTTATTATACCTTGATCATACTTACAGCCACAGAAACCAAAGATATATGCCTCTCTGAGTAAGATTTCAAATGATACTGATGATTACAAAAATGAACAAATGATAAAATACTATGGTTTATTAGCATGGTTTTAAATTTTCTATCTTTGGGTGATAAAACAAGAATAAATCTCATGACTAGTATGGTTGTTTAAATCAAAACCATGTTAGTGATTATTCAAGGCACCATGTGTTTTAGTTTAAAAATATTGAAAGATGGAAGCCAAATATATAATTGTTAGAGCCTTTGTTGTCAGCTTACCAAAGCTCATCTCCCACTGTGATCAGGCTTAGACTTAGAATTGTCATAAAAAATGGTGCTGAATAGTCAGAGAGCGAATCAAGTCGCTTTGTTTAAATATTTTTTTTGTGATTTTTCCAGTTTTTATTTATTTGGCATAGTTTATCTTTTAATGTTTTTATTATATTTAATACTTTTTCCTGTGGTGCCCAGACTTTGTGGTTCTTTTTTTATTTTTTTTTGATGTAGTGTTCCATGATTCATTGTTTGCGCATAACACCCAGTGCTCCATGCAGAACGTGCCCTCTAATACCCGTCACAAGGCTAACCCATCCCCCCACCCCCTCCCCTCTAGAACCCTCAGTTTGTTTCTCAGAGTCCATAGTCTCTCATGATTCGTCTCCCCCTCCGATTTCCCCCACTTCATTTTTCCCTTCCTGCTATCTTCTTCTTCTTCTTCTTCTTCTTCTTCTTCTTCTTCTTCTTCTTCTTCTTCTTTCTTCTTTCTTCTTTCTTCTTTCTTCTTTCTTCTTTCTTCTTTCTTCTTTCTTCTTTCTTCTTCTTCTCCTTCTTCTCCTTCCTCTCCTTCTTCTCCTTCTTCTTTTCTTCTTCCTCTTCCTCCTCTTCTTCTTCTTCCTCTTCCTCCTCCTCCTCCTCTTCTTCTTCTTCTTCTTCTTCTTCTTCTTCTTCTTCTTCTTCTTCTTCTTCTTCTTCTTTCTTCTTCTTCTTCTTCTTCTTCTTCTTCTTCTTCTTCTTCTTCTTCTTCTTTTCTTTCTTCTTTCTTCTTTCTTCTTTCTTCTTCTTCCTATAATGTATTATTTGTTTCAAAGGTACAGGTCTGTGATTCAACAGTCTTACATAATTCACATAGCAAATACCCTCCCCAATGTCCATCACCCAGCCACCCCATCCCTCCCACCCCCCACCACTCCAGCAACCCTCAGTTTGTTTCCTGAGATTAAGAGTCTTTTATGGTTTGTTTTCCTCTCTGGTTTTGTCTTGTTTCATTTTTCCTTCCCTTCCCCTATGATCCTCTCTCTTGTTTCTCAAATTCCTCATATCAGTGATATCATATGATACTTGTCTTTTGCTGATTGACTTTTTTAGCTTAGCATAATACCCTCTAGTTCCATCCATGTTGGAGGAGACCTAAATTTCATCTGGTCCCAGGAATTCAGCTAGATAGGTATCAAACCATTCTGAACACCTATGAACTCAACAGGAGATCGAAGGAAAGAATTACATCAGACTTTGTGGTTCTTAAAGGCCCCAGGCCAGAGAGAAGAAAAATATGGAATGAGCTCTCTAAAACACTGAAACTACAGGCTTTTATGTATAGTTTCTGAGGTCCAGCAGGTACTGGCAGAAAAGAAAATAGAATCCTTGCTGCCTCACTATTGATATAAAACTAAAATCAGTGGCATGGAGAACGAAATCCCAAATTCCACTGACTTCTACACATCTCTTATTTATAACAATACACCTACATTAGGCAAAGCCTATCCAGTTTTTTATGACATAATTGGTTCTCTTTCTTTGCATTTTATGACACCAATCTATTTTCTGTCTTTCAACATATATCCCAGAGAAAGGAAATAGAAAATAAAACACATTCTTCAGTAGGATTTCATTGTGCACCTAGGGTAAAAAGCAGGCATGTATAAATGGAAACACATTTGAAAGCCTTCCCAACTGAAATCTGGCAGGAGGTAAAGTGCTTCATTAGGATTTGTAACATCGATGGCAAACTGCTTCCCACAAAGTGCTACATTTGCGAATAAGGCACAAAATTGACTGTCAGGGAGATGTAAGACCAGATCAGATTCCAATCCACTTTATACAAAGTACTCGATAGGAACACTGTACCTCAGCAACTCCAAGATTTAGATTTCATAAACTGTTGGTAGAAATTCACCACTGAATCTTCATTTGGTTCTGAAATAAGTCCTCTCTATGATGACACCGTGTAAAGGGCACAGCTACATCCCGGAAGTCAATGGGCTTTTTATAGATATACTCTGAGAATTACTGGCAAAAAAGTAAATCCACATTTCCTAAATTTGAATTGGAGACACTGACATATCCTAATGTTATAATGGTCATAATTATGTCACTTGGCAAAATGTATTGGTAAAGGTAATGTCAAAGGTGCATTTTAGAATTCAGGGTCAGACATGCAAAGAAGCAAAGCCTCTCATCTGCTCACATTGACTTCCATTATTGACAAGCTTATTAGCATGTAATAAGTATGTTTGCTTGCTGAGTTACAGACACGTGATTTGCAAGCACCTCTTAAAACATATCCTACTATTCAGTATTTAATCAGTATTTAATTGTCTCTTTACCAACCTCTTCCTCCAAAACACTCTTCTTCCTCCCCACTGACATTTTTTTCCTGGGTCAGAGTCAAAACCATCAGGAATGACCCTATTTTTCTTATATTCATAAATACCACTTATGTCATTTAATATTCCTCATGTAAAAACTTTGAATTTAATTCTTTGCAGTGTATGAGTGAAATAAAGATTTGCTCCATAGAACCTGTTTCCCACCTCATCCCATAAAAAGAAGTACCTGACTTGATATATTTCCTTTTAGACTTGGAATTTAAAAATCCTAGATAGAATTACTGTGCTTGCATGTGGTTTGGAACTCACACCCCTCCATAAGATTCTTGATACATCTAATTCTCCCTTTCTGGAGCATTTTTTTTTCTCCATTTTTACTTCAATTTGAACTGTGTTGTCAGAGTATGACCTTCCAAGGCCGGTAAAGATGTCTGATTCATCTATATCCCAATGTGATATAGTGCCTGTAGCATAGATGTGTTGACTTTCATTTATGTGAATATTAAAATATAGTCTTTTTTTAAAGGAAAGGGTATTGCTTACTGTAAATTGTGTGGAGTTAAAGAGGTTCAAAATTTAAATGGCTTAGAATAGAGAACTATACAGTACCACTGTTATTTTTAGGTAGTATGTCAGCACAGGCCCAGTTTTAGGTTGTCTTCCTGTGATTTTGGAACTTCCCTGTGGGTAAGAATCACCCGAGATACTTGTAAAACATACAGATTCTATAGAATCAGAATATATAAAAGATAAGTTTGGTAATCTTAGATTTAACACATAGGGGCAATTGTTGAATAGTGCTTAAAGAGAAATCTGGAGATGGGCAATGAAAGAAGAAACTGATGTGAAAGCGTCCAGGACTTGAGGAAGAAATAAAAGTCATCATGAAAAACAGCTGGGAGGGGTGCCTGGGTGGCTCCATCAGTTAAGACTCTGACTCAATTTTTGGCTGGGGTCATGATCTCAGGATTGTGAGATCAAGTCCTGTGCCAGACTCTGCAATGGGTGTGGAGCCTGCTTAAGATTGTCTTTCTCCCTCTGCTGCTCCTCACCACCCCCCTTAAAAAAAAAAGAAAAAGAAAAAAAAAAGAAAAGAAAAGTGCTGGGAGCTTCTGCCTCAAGCAGCACCAACACTCATATTCCTGGCAGTTTTCATTAGAAAGAAAAGCCCACAGAGGTTTTTATCCTCCACTGACAAGGGTTCTAGGTTGACTAGAAACAGATGGGGTGTCAGCCTGGGAAAACCATATTGATTGGAGGTCCCTTTTCCTGTCTATATCATGTGAGTCACTACTAAAATCTAATGCAGAGGTGATTGAAAGCATAGGAATGGAGAGGGAAGGTGAGTGGAGAGGTAGAAACTCCAGGTCCTTCAACATCTAGTTCCCTGAGAAGAAAATAAGCATAACCTCTCCAGAACATGTGGGACTTAGGAAACCAGGCTCTCAAAAAGTCTGTCATCCAAGTATCAGAGTGCTGACCAAGGCACCAGTCTTATAAAACACACCAGAGGGCTAACTATTAATAAAACTCATCTGATTCAACATGGTTTTTACATTTTGAGATTTAATGAACAAACTATACACTTTTCTTTTTTCTTTTTTCACATCTCTTTACTCAATTTTTTCAGTCTCTCACATGTAAAAATAATTATATAACCATAAAGGAGACAACAAATTCAATTATGGAAGGTAATTTTGGGGTTTTCCAATGCTGCATATTAAAATACTCCAAAACATAGCAGGTTAAGCCAATGGAGCTTCTGTAGTTCAGAAATCTACACACTATATGTAGCCGGGTCCTCTGAGTCAGAATTACTCCTAGGGCTGTGAGCTACAGATGTAATCCTATCAAGGCTCCACTGGGGTAGGATTTGCATCCAAGTCTGATCATGTGGTTGTTGGCAGGCATCAGTTCCTTGAGGGCTGTTGGCCTGAGAGCTTAATGCCCTTGCTGGCTGGTGGCTAGAAGCCTGCCTCAGTCCCCTCCTGTGTGGTTTCTCCATAGGTCAACTCACAACACGTCAGCTGGCTTCCATCAGAACCAGCAAGCAGAAGAGCAAGAGAAGACAAGCAAGACAGAAGCTAGAGTCTTTTTGTAACCTGCTCTTCAAAGTGCCTTTTGTCCTATTCTATTTTTAGTAGTGAGTCACCAGTGGAACCCACAATTAACAGGAGGGATTAACAATCGCATGAATACCAAAAGACAGGAAACACTGGGAACAATTTTAAAGGCTACCTACCACAGATGTTAATAACAAGTATCTGAGGACAGTAGAACAATAAAAACTCTAGGTTTTGGGCACCTGGGTGGCTCAGTTGGTTAAGCGACTGCCTTCGGCTCAGGTCATGATCCTGGAGTCCCTGGATCGAGTCCCACATCGGGCTCCCTGCTCGGCAGGGAGTCTGCTTCTCCCTCTGACCCTCCCCCCATCTCATGGGCTTTCTCTCTCATTCTGTCTCTCAAATAAATAAATAAAATCTTTAAAAATAAAAAAAATAAAAAAAAACTCTAGGTTTTGATGTAGAATCAAGCATCATATGAACTGCAACATATTAGTAGTAATGATAGCAGTAATGTGGCAATTGTGCTAAGAGTTGTAATAGTAACAACAGGTCCAATGATAATAGTAATCCAAGAGAAAGAAACAATACTATTTATAATAATATAATATTGCTAACATATTCTAGGTACAGGGACTAGATTCATTTCAGAGGCAGATGCTTTGATGTTTTTTGGGGAAAAAATTGATTAGTTTTGGGGTTTTTTTGGTGATATCTGAAGGCTTTGGGGCATGATTTGAATAAGTTTTAAGCCACCACCCATCAGTGTATTATGAAATCAATTAAGTGCCTTGAGACAAGGATGCAGAAGACAGAGATTGAAAAAGTCAATTATTCAGGTTAAAAAAAGACCAGGAACATAAAGTCTTACCTAGAAAAGGAAAATCATATGGGAAAAATCTTGAAAGAAAAATTGCCCTGAGGGAAAGGAAGAAGCTTATAATTTGGTTCTAGTATTTTTTTAATACTAGATATATTTATCTAGTATTTAATACTAGATATATTTAATATATATATTTAATAATACTAATATATTTAATAAGTTTTTTCTGTACACAGCAGCTTGTGTTAACAGTACATGGAGAAAATGAAGGAAAAAATGTGTGTAGGGTAAGTGGTGCAGAGAGAAATTAGCATCATGGAAGCCAAGAGTAAGAACTGGGATCTCGGCAAGGAAACAGGCGGCTGAAGGATCAGCTCAGAAACAGCCTTTAAGACCCAGTCAGGTTGCCTTTGATGTCTTCTGGATGAGACCCAAATCCACACCCAGTGAAATCTTTGATCAGACCAGCCCTGCTCTCAGTGCCACACTGCTTGAGATGAAAATTGGAGAGTAGATTCAAACTATTCTGATCAAAAATGGGACTTAAAATCCAGGATCAAAGTAAAAGTAAATGTAATCTGACACAAAATCCTGGCACAGTGAGGAAAGGATGAATCAGCTTTCATTTTACTGGCTCAGGAAAGCAAGACGGCCATTACTGATAGAATTCACCATGAACCTTCTTGGATGTGGGAAGAATTCTGTGCCTTAGTAAATATAATATATCTCCTTATATGGCTTCACTACACCAATCTCACATTTGTATGTCAAAATATTCTGAACCTTTTACATTCTCTCCACCATCCATGACACCTTAAAAAAAAAAAAAAATCCAGGTTTTACTAATACTGATTACCACCGGACCTGTGCCCCTTCTTCTTTCAGGGAGGTACTGTCAGTCTTAAATTTTTTCAGTCTCTCTTTTTTTTTTTTTTTACCATAACTACTTCAATATATATTGCTGATTTTTAAGGAAATTCAAATTACATGTTCCCTTAAAAATCATGTACAATTCTGTTTAAAATGCCCTTTATATAATTGCATTATCTATAGATATTTTAGGAACAGCTTTTTTAAAAATTTCAGAAAGGGTGGTTTATAACTAAAGTTTAGTTTATTTTAATTCACATATTATTTTGTGATTCATTTCTTAATGTGTTATTTTATACACTTAAACTTTGAGACTTTTTGATATAAAAAATAATTCCTAAAAAAATGGGATCATGGGAATATTAGGTTCTGTCTCTTGGCTGAAGCAATAATTGGTGAAACAAACTGGTGCACAGTTCGTGTGATTTCAAGATACTGAAGGAAACTAATCGAGGACAAGTGTTTAATGAAATTAGAATTAGTTCTGTTTCTGGATCTTTTTCCTGCTGAGGGAATGTAGTTAGTTGCTCTATACAACAAGGACATAAAATAGTCTCATATACAAATGAAAGTTCTAATAATTATTTTTTCAGATTAGCAATTAAGCAAGCATAAACATTTATCAAATTGTGAAGAAAAAAGACTTAAAAACAAATGAAGAATAATACTAATTTCAGTGCAAGGATAGAAACAATGAACAGACAAGGAATATAGAAACTCTTGAGCTTTCCTATAAAGGAAGGATAAGAGAAACAATGTGTTTAATTTACTCATGAGAGAATTATGCAAATGTATGCTAAATTTTTTTTGGAAGACTTACAATTAGATACACAGTATAACATACAGTCAACAGTCACACCAGGCTAGCATCTGGGAACTGAGACTAATGATCATAAAACAGTTGTACGAGCTTTCTATTGCTGTATAACAAATTACCACAAATTTAAGTGTTTCGTACAACATCCATTTACTATCTCATAGTTTCTGTAGGTCAGAAGTTCAGGTACTAGTTAGCTAAATCTGCTCAGATCTCACCAGGCTTAACTCAAGATGAGAACTGGAGTTCCATTCCTTTTTGGTGGTTCTGGTTCTCTTCTAAGCTTATGTGGTTATTGGCAGAATTCAGTCCTTTGCTCCTATAGGTTTGATGTTCCCTTTTCTTTCTAGCTGTCAACTAGAACCACGTTCACCTCCTGGAGTCACGTGTCAGATCCTAGCCATGTGACCTCTTCCATAAGCAGTTTACCACATGCTTATTTCCTTTCTTTTAGTCCAGCAAGTGAGTTCCTCTTTTATTTTATTTTATTTTTTTAAAGATTTATTTATTTATTTGAGAGAGAGAATGAGAGAGAGAGAGAGAGAGAGAGAGAGCATGAGAAGGGGTTGGGTCAGAGGGAGAAGCAGACTCCCTGCCGAGCAGGGAGGCCGATGCGGGACTCAAGCCCAGGGCTCCAGGATCATGACCTGAGCCCCAGGCAGTCGCTTAACCAACTGAGCCACCCAGGCACCCTTGAGTTCCTCTTTTAAAAACTCATCTGATTAGGTCAGCCCCAACAAGGAGAATCTCTTTCAAAGTCAATGAGTTAGAGATCTGAATTATGTGAAAATTCCTTTACCTTTGCCATGATTAAGTAACCTGATCATGAGAACAATATTCTGTCATACACCATAGGTTCTGTCCACACTAAACAGAAGGGGATAATACCAAATATATACAATAGGTGGCAGGAATCTTGGAAGCTATATTAGAATTCTGGCCACCACAATCTGCCCTCTGGCCCCCAAAGATTCACGTATTTCCCAAATGCAAACTACGTCCACACTTCATCACAATTCCTGAATCTTATCCCATCACAGTATTGGTTTGAAGTCCAAAATCTCATATTCTAAATCTAAATCTCATCATATCTTCAACTTAGAGTCCAAAATCAAATCTAAATATCATTTCAAAGTCCACAATCTCACTGTCATCTAGATCATTCTAAATCAGATGCAGTTGAAGCTCCTGGTTGTAATTCTTCAAAATAGCTCTTTGGAGCACAATTACTCTCCATCTGTTTCCTTCCACCTGGTCCTATCCATAGGTTTTCTTACAAAACAGAGATTTGTCCCTTCCATTTTTTTTTTATTTTTTTATTGTTATGTTAATCACCATATATTACATCATTAGTTATTGATGTAGTGTTCCATGATTCATTGTTTGTGCATAACACCCAGTGCTCCATGCAGAATGTGCCCACTTTAATACCCATCACCAGGCTAACTCATCCCCCTACTCTCCTCCCCTCTAGAGCCCTCAGTTTGGTTTTCAGAGTCCATCGTCTCTCATGGTTCGTCTCCCCCTCTGACTTACTCCCCTTCATTCTTCCCCTCCTGCTATCTTCTTCTTTTTCTTTTTTCTTAACATATGTTGCATTATTTGTTTCAGAAGTACAGATCTGTGATTCAACAGTCTTGCACAATTCACAGCGCTCACCAGAGCACATACCCTACCCAATGTCTATGACCCAGCCACCCCATCCCTCCCACTGCCACCACTCCAGCAACACTCAGTTTGTTTCCTGAGATTAAGAATTCCTCATATCAGTGAGGTCATATGATACATGTCTTTCTCTGATTGACTTCTTTCGTTCAGCATAACACCCTCCAGGTCCATCCACGTCGTAGCAAATGGCAAGATCTCATTCCTTTTGATGGCTGCATAATATTCCATTGTGTATATATACCACCTCTTCTTTATCCATTCATCTGTCGATGGACATCTTGGCTCTTTCCACAGATTGGCTATTGTGGACATTGCTGCTATAAACATTGGGGTGCACGTACCCCTTCGGATCCCTACATTTGTATCTTTGTGGTAAATACCCAGTAGTGCAATTGCTGGATCATAGGGTAGCTCTATTTTCAACTGTTTGAGGAACCTCCATACTGTTTTCCAGAGAGGTTGCACCAGCTTGCATTCCCACCAAAGTGTAGGAGGGTTCCCCTTTCTCCACATTCCCGCCAACATCTGTCGTTTCCTGACTTGTTCATTTTAGCCATTCTGATGGGTGTGAGGTGGTATCTCATTGAGGTTGTGATTTGGATTTCCCTGATGCTGAGCGATGTTGAGCACTATTTCATGTGTCTGTTGGCCACTTGGATGTCTTCTTTGGAAAAATGTCTGTTCATGTCTTCTGCCCATTTCTTGATTGGATTATTTGTGCTTTGGGTGTTGAGTTTGATAAGTTCTTTATAGATTTTGGATACTAGCCTTTTATCTGATATGTCATTTGCAAATATTTTCTCCCATTCTGTTGGTTGTCTTTTGGTTTTGTGGACTGTTTCTTTTGCTGTGCAAAAGCTTTTTATCTTGATGAAATCCCAGTAGTTCATTTTTGCCCTTGCTTCCCTTGCCGTTGGCGATGTTTCTAGGAAGAAATTGCTGCGGCTGAGGTCGGAGAGGTTGCTACCTGTGTTCTCCTTTAGGATTTTGATGGACTCCTGTCTCACGTTTAGGTCTTTCAACCATTTGGAGTCTATTCTTGTGTGTGGTGTAAGGAAATGGTCCAGTTTCATTCTTCTGCATGTGGCTGTCCAATTTTCCCAACACCATTTGTTGAAGAGACTGTCTTTTTTCCATTGGACATTCTTTCCTGCTTTGTCAAAGATGAGTTGACCATAGAGTTGAGGGTCCATTTCTGGGCTCTCAATTCTGTTCCATTGATCTATGTGTCTGTTTTTGTGCCAGTACCATACTGTCTTGATGATGACAGCTTTGTAATAGAGCTGGAAGTCCGGAATTGTGATGCCGCCAGCTTTGCTTTTCTTTTTTAATATTCCTCTGGCTATTCGGGGTCTCTTTTAGTTCCATACAAATTTTAGGATTATTTGTTCCATTTCTTTGAAAAAAGTGGATGGTATTTTGATGGGGATTGCATTGAATGTGTAGATTGCTCTAGGTAGCATTGACATCTTCACAATGTTGGTTCTTCCAATCCATGAGCATGGAACGTTTTTCCATTTCTTTGTGTCTTCTTCAATTTCTTTCCTGAGTATTTTATAGTTTTCTGAGTACAGATCCTTTGCCTCTTTGGTTAAATTTATTCCTAGGTATCTTATGGTTTTGGGTGCAATTGTGAATGGGATCGACTCCTTGATTTGTCTCTCTTCTGTCTTGTTGTTGGTGTATAGGAATGCCACTGATTTCTGTGCATTGATTTTATATCCTGCTACTTGACTGAATTCCTGTATGAGTGCTAGCAGTTTTGGGGTGGAGTCTTTTGGGTTTTCCACGTACAGTATCATATCATCTGCAAAGAGTGAGAGTTTGACTTCCTCTTTGCCGATTTGGATGCCTTTGATTTCTTTTTGTTGTCTGATTGCTGTGGCTAGGACTTCTAATAATATGTTGAATAGCAGTGGTGAGAGTGGACGTCCCTGCCGCGTTCCTGACCTTAGGGGAAAAGCTCTCAGTTTTTCCCCATTGAGAATGATATTCGCTGTAGGTTTTTCATAGATGGCTTTTATGATATTGAGGTATGTCCCCTTCTTCCCTATACTCTGAAGAGTTTTGATCAAGGAAGGATGCTGTACTTGGTCAAACGCTTTTTCTGCATCTATTGAGAGGATCATATGATTCTTGTTCTTTCTTTTGTTAATGTATTCTATCACGTTGATTGATTTGCGGATGTTGAACCATCTTTGCAACCCAGGGATAAATCCCACTTGGTCGTGGTGAATAATCCTTTTAATGTACTGTTGTATCCTATTGGCTATTATTTTGGTGAGAATTTTTGCATCCATGTTCATCAAGGATATTGGTCTGTAATTCTCCTTTTTGATGGGGTCTTTGTCTGGTTTGGGGATCAAGGTAATGGTGGCCTCATAAAATGAATTTGGAAGTTTTCCTTCCATTTCCATTTTTTGGAAATGTTTCAGAAGAATAGGTATTAATTCTTCTTTAAATGTCTGATAGAATTCCCCTGGGAAGCCATCTGGCCCTGGGCTTTTGTTTCTTGGGAGATTTTTGATGACTGCTTCAATTTCCTTAGTGGTTATAGGTCTGTTCAGGTTTTCTATTTCTTCCTGGTTCAGTTTTAGTAGTTGATACATCTCTAGGAATGCACCCATTTCTTCCAGGTTATCTAATTTGCTGGCATAGAGTCACTCATAATATGTTCTTATAATTGTTTGTATTTCTTTGGTGTTGGTTGTGATCTCTCCTCTTTCATTCATGATTTTGTTGATTTGGGTCATTTTTCTTTTTGATAAGTCTGGCCAGGGGTTTATCAATCTTGTTCATTCTTTCAAATAACGAGCTCCTAGTTTCGTTGATCTGTTCTAGTGTTCTTTTGGTTTCTATTTCATTGATTTCTGCTCTGATCTTTATGATTTCTCTTCTCCTGCTGGGTTTAGGCTTTCTTTGCTGTTCTTTCTCCAGCTCCTTTAGGTGTAGGGTTAGGTTGTGTATTTGAGACCTTTCTTGTTTCTTGAGAAAGGCTTGTATTGCTATATACTTTCCTCTCAGGACTGCCTTTGCTGTATCCCTAGATTTTGAACAGTTGTGTTTTCATTTTCATTGGTTTCCATGATTTTTTTTTAATTCTTTAATTTCCTGGTTGACCCATTCATTCTTTAGTAGGATGCTCTTTAGCCTCCATTTATTTGAGTTCTTTCCGACTTTCCTTTGTGATTGAGTTCTAGTTTCAAAGCATTGTGGTCTGAAAATATGCAGGGAATAACACCAGGCTTTTGGTACCGGTTGAGACCTGATTTGTGACCTAGGATGTGATCAATTCTGGAGAATGTTCCATGGGCACTAGAGAAGAATGTGTATTCTGTTGCTTTGGGATGGAATGTTCTGAATATGTCTGTGAAGTCCATTTG
>NW_027397104.1:6111710-6219658 GCF_003265705.2 Callorhinus ursinus
AGCTGAATTCCTGAGACCAGACGAAATCTAGGTCTCCTACTCCTCTTCCATCTTGCTCTGCCCCCCGGGATTTGTCCCTTCTTTCATCATTTCCCCCCATGCCCCCAGCTTTACTGAGGTAAAATTGACCAAAAAATTGTATATATTTAAAGTGTTCACTATGATGTTTTAATATACATTGTGAAATGATTACCGCAACCAAGTTAATTGTGTGTGGTGAAAACACTTAACATCTCTTGTAGTAAATTTTAAGTATGAAATACAATATTGTTAACTGTAGTCACCAGGCTATACATTAGATCTCTAGAACTTACTATCTCATAACTGATAGGTTGTACCTTTGACTGACATTTTCCCATTTCTCCCATCCACACCCCCAGCCCCTGGCAGCCACCATTCTACTTTGCTTCTATGAGTTAGATATTTCTTTTCTTTTTTTTTTTTTTAAGATTCCACATATTAGTGAGATCATATGGTATTTGTCCCTTTTTTTTAATATTTTTTTCAAAGATTTTTATTTATTTGAGAAAGAGAGCATGAGAGAGAGAGAGAGAGAGAGATCATGAGCAGGGGGAGGGGTAGAGGAAGAAGCAGACTCCCCACTGAGCAGGGAGCCTGATGCAGGACTCCATCCTAGGACCCTGGGATCATGACCTGAGCTGAAGGCAGATGCTTAACCCACTGAGTCACCCAGGCACCCAGTATTTGTCCTTTCTGTCTGACTTATTTCATTTAACATACTGTCCTCTAATTTCATTCATATTGTTGCAAATGGCAGGATTTCCCTTTTTTTTTTATGGCCGAACAATATTCCATTGTGTGAAATATTTACTTATTATGCTTATTTTATCTATTCATTGTTTCAAAACCAGCACAAGAGCATTTCTCTGAAATCTCTCACTCTTTCAAAGGGCTCACCTGATTAGGTCAGGCCCTCCAGAATACTATACCTTTTTGTTAAATCAGAGTCTCCTAATTAGAGATCTTAACTAAATCTGTAAAATTTATTTTTCATGTAACATAATTAGGAATGTTAATTAGCCCATCATATTTATAGGTTGAGCTCATACTTGAAGGGGTGTGATAATACAGGTATGTTCATATCAGTAAGTGGAATCTTAAAGACCATTTTAGCATTATGCCTACTATAATAGGCCATAAAAAACATGGTCATTTCCCCAAAGTTATTTTAAACTTAATTATGTAGGCAGGGGAAAAACTCATATGTCTTATTTTTAGGTAATTTAAATATAATTCCAATATTGTCAATAAGGATTTATGGGGTATGTAATTTTGGATTAAGAGAAAGGGAAGAGGGTATGTAGATGGCATAATGCGGGAGAACTTAGAGCATCTTGTATTTAATCAAAATATATATGGATGGGAAAGACCAAGAGGGGAAGAAATAATAAAAGCCTAAACTAATAGTTGTACTTCAATGTTTGAAAGAAAAATTAGGCAGATACATCTATAATAAGGATTAACAGTGTTTTAAAAGAACAATTAACTGTGTGTGTTAATGAATGCATACAGGAGTTATTAAGGAGAGGAAAGAGAAAAAAATGTGTGTTTTAGATGGAACTTGCTTCAAGACACAAAGCTGTATACAGACAGTGTGCTTAGAGAACAGTAGAGTAGGGATATGGGGCATATTAGGGGGTGGCAGATTATTAGTGTATGTTGAGATCAGATTATGCAGGATCTCTATGCCATTCTTCACAAATTACGTATTTTCATGTAGGCGGTAGCTTTAAGCCTCTAAGCAGTTGAATTTTTTTCTTTAAGCTTCTGAAACTTTTTCAAGTAAGATCTCATGGAACTTGGAAAAGATCAAAGCAAGGTTGCACTGATGTTTGGTGGCTCTTAGTGTCCCACCCGGGGAATTTATTTCTTATCTCAAAGACAAGAAGAGATAAAGAGACAAAACAAAGTTTAAGTGTGAATGCACTGATTAACCAAGTTCCTATCTACTAAGTACATACATTTGTTAATAGCCTGGAGACAAATACAAAGAAATAATGTTATTGTAGTAGGTTTTCCTGTTGAGGGGGCTGCTTAGTTCTTAACACTCCTCTGCCTTTAAAGTTAAAGTTAGCATTAACTTTTCTGATAATTGCATCTGGTACCTCGGAAAAGCTTCCAGAGACTCTGCCTGCTTTGTGTGGCCTTTCCCATCTGGCAGAGAACATTTGATCTAAGAGTAGAAAACCAACTTCAAATAAGACCATAGGGTTCTCTTTTCCAGCATTTTAAACTTTGAACAAAGAGAGATTGAAAGTCCTGGAGAGTTCTTGGCAGCCTCCTAGAGGAAAAGGGGACAGACTAAGACTCTCAGGCCAATCCAGCCTACGGCCTGTTTTGGGGTTTTTGCATTATTTTAAATGGTTGGAGAAAAAAGTCAAAAGAAGAGTAATATTTCATGGCACATGAAAATTCTGTGATATTCACATTTCAGTGTATATATATATATAAAGATTTATTGGAGGACAGCCATGCTCCTTCATGTGTGTGTCATGTGTGGCTGGCTGCTTCCACACTACAATGGTAGCATCGAGTAATGCAACAGGGACTTGTATGGCCCACAAAGCCTGAACTGTTTTCTATCTGGCTCTTTATGGAAAAAAAAAAGTGTGCTCATCTCTGCTCTAGTCTAGAGGAAAGGACCACGAGTACTCAAAGCTGGCCTGCCTGGTTCAATCCCTTTGTCAGTCTTGTTTGTACAACGGTTCTTTTGATGACATAAACTATTGCAGTGTCTTGCCATTGAGGTTCCTGTTTGAGCTCACAGAGACAGCTTTCATTGCTCGCAACCAAAAGAACATTAGCTAATATAATTATCTAATGACTTAGTCCAAGAAATCCATTATCTTTGCATAATTATAGAGCTGGATTGACCATTTCAAGTATATTTACCAGTAAATTAGTGAAAACAAACAAGCAAAATATTCATTTTAAAAAATATCCAACAGTGAAAAATTGCTTCAATTTGTTTTAAGTGGACAGCTAAAATTGTTAATGGAATTTATATTGTATGAATGGGTTACTGTGAATTTTGAAATTATTATTGCTGTTTTCAGAAAATCAGTGATTTCTGGAGATCAGGGTTTACATGGAAAGCCTATGGCTCCTAATATGACTTCTGTCAGAACCACGTGGCGAAATAGGTGGATATAGTATATAGTGCTGCCCTTTGAGCTATGCTGGAGGGAAAAGCTGCTTTTTCAGCTTTGCTTGACTTTGAGCATGAAATTTAGTCACTCTTCAGACCACCCTACTTGACATTCTTTTTTCTTATCTTTTTTTCTTCTGACTTCATTTTTCCACAACCGGCGGCCAGTAGGCTATTCTCAGCCTGTACGTACTCACCCTGTGAGGCACACACACGCCAGATTCCAGCCCCTTTTCCTGCCTGCTTTTTGCTCTCATCATAAGACCGTTATTCTTCTTGCTTATTTTGTACAAGTGCAATTTCAGGAACAAATTATTACCTCATCTTTTTTTTTTTTAGGTTTTATTTTATTTATTTATTTTAGAGAGAGAGCACGTGCACAAGCAGGAGAAGGGGCAGAGGGAGAGGGACGAGCAGACTCTGTGCTGAGTTTGAGCCCGACAGAGGGCTCAATCCCAAGTCCCTGAGACTATGATCCTAGCTGAAAACAAGAGTCGGAGGCTCAAAAGACTAAACCACCCAGGTGCCCCATTACTTCATCTTTTCACTTACTGCCTTTTCTCACTAAACTTATTACAAGAGTAAAACCGATTACAAAGTATCTATTTAATTGTTTCCTTTCCCCCTGTAAATCAACCTCATTCTGATTTTATTTCTCAATCCAAACAGCATCAACGATGTAATAAACCCAGGGGTACATTTGCTAGCACCAGAGATTCCCTCCCTCATTTTAACACAGTTGCTTTTCCAATTCCCAACTGTGGGTCAAATATGTCTTCCACTTCTTCACTTTTTCTTCTTCTAGGGACAGAATAAAGGACACACAAAATATGGTTTCCAAAGGTACTAGTTAATAAGGAATACAAAAGCACCAGTGGATACTTTACAAAATCCTAAAATGTTTTTAGATTAAAAAAAAAGAATTGCAGTAAGTCTCAGAGAAAGCCATAGAGGTATTTGGATGAATATCTCTCATAATCTGATTATTATGAGTCCAAGACCCAAAAATATAAACTAAACTGTTTCTGTGGAGTGTACAATTGCTCAGTGTAAGGTGGCATTTCCACTTTTCCTCAATACAAGTGGGGCCAACCTTCCTGGGCTCTGGCAAAACCAGGGAAAAACAGCAAGCTGTTGGGGCGCCTGGGTGGCTCAGTCCTTAAGCATCTGCCTTCGGCTCAGGTCATGATCCCAGAGTCCTGGGATCAAGCCCTGCATCGGGCTCCCTGCTTGTGTTCTGTCTCTCTCTCTGCCAAATAAATAAATAAAATCTTTAAAAAAATAAATAAAAAATAAATAAAAACAGCAAGCTGTCAAGAGTGTTCCTATCCTAGAATCCTCCATCCAAGACAAAGAATGCCAGTGTTGGACTTTTTCCAGCTTATGATGCTGGGTTTTCTAATGAGCAGTGATATTAAACAACTTAATATAGTAAATATTTTCATGTGAATGCAAAACTACATAATCTATTATCTGGCCAACCCGACCAGAAGCCAAGATTGTAATATACAAGAATTCTGACGTATAACAATTTGGATTTACATAAATAGAATTTTAAGCTCCACCTTTAAATTTTTATTTGTCTTATCCAATCTAGGTTCACACACAGAATCATCCTTGGGGTGGCCTAAAGTTATTTAACTTGGAGTTATACGAGATCCGTTCTTCCTTTTTTACTTAATTCCCTTTAATACAAAAACTAGATTTTTTCCTTCCCATTCTCCCTTGCTAATGGCAGTTGGTACTAAGGTTTTTGGTTTGACCAGACTGATCTGATTAGATGAATTTTAGGCATGCCCATTTATTTTAAAAATGCCATGAGACTGGTTTTTAAATTTTTCATTATTTCATATCAGGGCTTTGGTTTTATTGAATGGGGTATGAAACATTGGACCAGAGGGAATTGTCTGGGTTATAAATAAAGAACCTATGGAGTCCTGTTTCTCAATTCCTTTTGCTATAGAACTGCACCTCTCTTCTAGGTGATTCTGACTGGAACCTCACAAAACATTGCTTCAGGATTCTCATTTTTTGCGTACACGAAGAACCAAATTATTAACCAGCCTTTTTCAGCTCCATGTCTAAATCTGGTCTGATCCTCAATATGTGATCTTGTCTTGCGCTTCACTAAAATATCCAAGAGTTATGAATTTTAGTCCCTAATCATCCCTTCTCCTTCCCTATATTTTATGTCCCCTCACTTCTCCAATCCCCATTCTACATGTGAGACCAATGTGCCACTCTTTTGAGCTGTAAGAAAAATTTCTATTTTGTCTTTGACTCTACCAAGTCTCTTTGTGTAGTAACTTATTTCCTCTGTTAAAAACACCTACCATTAAGCTCAAATCCCATCTCTTCACAAACATCATTGCTTCAGTACATATATTGCAATATATCTCTGAGCTAGATTGTAGAACTATCTTTCAACACCATAATATGCTCCTTTTCAAGTTCAATAAACTTTTAGTCAATGCCTACTACCATATATTCAATTGAATCATTGATCGTAAGGTGCACTAATATGTATGTTCCACTAAGAAGTTAAAAAAAGGGAAAAAAAGAAACTATGACATGCCATTGATTATAAGACATTCTAATTTCAGAGATGTTAAATTATTAAAAACTGTGCATTGTAAAATTGATGAAATATGCATATGCTCTGCACTGAGGTATACTGAAGATACAGAAATGACTAAATCATGTCACAGCTCTTGAAAAGCTCACGGACCTGTACTCTTATGTTATTGCATGCTCTCTCAACAAATGAGAAAAATGTTAAAAATGGAGAAATGATATTTTACTGCACAAAGATAGCTAATTTCCGATTGTGTGTTTACATGATATGAGTTTAACTGAGCAGTTTTGGATCAGTTGTTCCAAACTCTTCAGAATAATTTTTATCTGTGCTTGTTGATTACAGAAACCCGATGTCAGATTTGTATGGTACTATTATTCACAGTGGATGATTCAACTTTGCGTGTAAATGAATCGTGATATTCATGTAAGCAAATATAATTAGGAAGGTAAGTATGTGAACAAAACATTTTAAAAGCGTTCAAGTCCCATGCATAAATATTACTGATGACTTTGACTCCTCTTTATTACTCAAGGATAACAGAAGGATACTCATGTGTTGGAGTTAGCTGATGACAAGTTTTGTGAATATACAACCGGTGACTTAGATTTTGGTTTGGAAAAGATGCAAATTATTTCACATGCTGGAAGAAACCTTCAGCGTACAATGTGCCCTACACTAACACTGACTAGAGTTTCAGTTGAAAAGAAAATGTTAATGTAGTTGTAATGATTAATCTCACTTCAATTCCTGAGTGAAAAAAAGAATCAGAAATTCCTATTTCTTATACCGTTCTCCCTGCCATCATATACACAGATGCCGAAAATAAACTATGTCTTTATATCGTACAATTCAGTTGAAATTGGATTGGTCATAGACTGGTTGTGCTTATAATAATCCTTTTCCTGGTACTTACAAGTACATGAATCCTTTTTGATTACTGCAATTTGTGACAATCCAGGGCTAAAGTAGAAAATTTACTGAGAAGCAGGGAATGGATACCCATGAGTAAAGTCATGGAATCAAAGGAAGAGATTAGCAGTGGCTGAGTTATCCCCTCTGGAATCTCCTTCATTTCCTTGGACCGAGGTGAAATTAAGAAGAGTTTTGAAACTAGTCTAGACAGAGCAAAGGATGTGTATGAAACAAGAATAAGTTAAATAGTATGTATTTCTCTTATATTTGAAAGTCATAATTAAGAAGGATATGGGTCAATTTAAAACTTAAATTTGAATATAGACTATTTCAAACTAAATCTAACATTTCTTGTAAACCTACCTACTCTTTATAATGTTGTGCCTATTTCTCAATGATTTCCATGGCAGATGAGTATATTCAAGAGGGGGATCTGTTTGTTTTTCTGTATCTGTGTATAACTATACAGTTGAACAAGGTTCAGTTTTTAGCTCCATTGATAATAATTCATCAGATATTAGCAAAAGTGAATATCTGAAATCACTATAATCTATTATTTTGAAAACTTGTTACTAATAAATTCATGAAGTCAGGATAATTTATCAAATTATGACTTTTAAAGTGAAGGGCCTTTTAAATAGCATTGGATTTTTATTCCAACATAATGTTGCATTTACTTTGACTCAGCTTTTTTTTTTAACACTTTTTTTTTAAGATTTTTATTTATTTATTTGAGAGAGAGAATGAGATAGAGAGAGCACGAGAGGGGATAGAGTCAGAGGGAGAAGCAGACTCCCTGCTGAGCAAGGAGCCCGACGCAGGAGTCGATCCCAGGAGCCTGGGATCATGACCTGAGCCGAAGGCAGTCGCTTAACCAACTGAGCCACCCAGGCGCCCCTTGACTCAGCTTTTAAACTATGGAATGGTTTTTATTTATTGTTACTATTAAAATACAAATCTATTTAAACTTTTTGGCATTAGACAAAGTAATGAATATTGTTTCTGATCTTTTCTTTTTTTAAGATTATATTTATTTATTTATTTGAGAGAGAGAGCACGCACGAGCAGGGCAGGGGCAGAGGGAGAGGGCGAAGCAGACTCCCCACTGAACAGGGAGCCCAATGTGAAGCTCGATCCCAGGACTCTGGGATCATGACCTGAGCTTAAGGCAGGTGCTTAACTGACTGAGCTACCCAGGCGCCCCTGTTTCTGATCTTTTATAGTAAATTCTATTTAATGCTTTTACTTTTTCTTACTGCCAGTATATTCAGGGCAGTTATCTGTGAGCCTTTTCCTGAGTCTGCATTAACTCAGAGAAAACATACACACTTAGCTATAAGCTAGAAACCTATTTTCAGAGGAGACTTAAGGAACATTAGCCAATAGTCCTTAAATAAATGTTATATATATCAGCTCTTTCTTTTATCACTCAGCTTGTAAGGGGGCAAGAGGTATGTATGTAAGTAACCTAAGGGGTCTTATTTGCATTTCATTGTTTTTTATATAAAACTGATCACATTCATTTCTTCTAAAAGGAGTTGCATAAACAGAAAAATTATATTTACGCAAAAAAAAAACTACTCAACTTTCTTCTGGGGGAGGGTGCTTGAAGGACCTCTCTGAGACCCAAATTGAACGTGTACCCTTGAAAACACCCTCTCTGTTGCAGATGGTCCGGTCTAGAAGGAAATATATTGTTCTTACCCTGAGGCTTTTGTTGGCTCTACTGAAATCGTTTTTTTTTTTTATTTCTAATTCTGTTTATAGCTATATTATGCAGTATTTTTATGATAAGCCACTTCAGTATTTTTTAAATAAAGATTAAATAACAAAGTGAAATATACTCCCTTAACCCAGTACTTCTAAAGTGTTGCTATTGAAGTACCTCTATAAGCAAAGTAAAGTCCTGCTCTAATTTAAAAGTGTAGTTTAAAGCTTCTGCTGGGAGTAAAGGATGTCTTTGAACACTAGGTTTCATTTTAGAATTATCCCATGCCCTCTGAGAGATAATTTGCTATAAAAATAATGTTTCAGTTGTTTTATCTTCTCAAGGAGAAGGACAAGTATACACAGTTGTTCTAGGGATCAAGTCTTTCTCGCATGCCACCAAGAAACCATGATAGGACCACTGTGTGAGACACACTGTATTAGGCACTGAGTAACGTGGGCAAAGAGAAAAAATAGTTGGTGTTGAAAGTGATTACAGCCACAATATACTTATGGCCTGATGATCTTGTTAACCATTTGCAAGTGACACTGTGATAGGTAGAAATACATTGAGTCATGCACAGTATTTATCTGAATATTAATATTGTGTTCAAAAATGGAGGGAGACAGGTGAAGTCACACTGCATTCTGCATTTCATGGATCAAGACAGAAAGGTCATCTAAACAGCATTTGTTATCTTTACAACAATTTGTTTACTATATCATTACATTTCTTTTGCCTCTTACTGGAAAAGCAATTCAGGGAGTCATAAGTATCATTATTGTACATGAAAAATGCAGAGTGAGTGACCCTACAGAGTTGATGTCTTTATTATACCATTGGCAAAAATACTGAGATGAGAATACCACATATTTTTTACCCAAAGAGGTTTGACTCATCAAGTATCTACTTTATCCCCTGATGGTATATTAGGAAAGTTCACTAATTCTTTTGTGTCTCTATACTATCTGTCATTTGTGAAGGGTGGAAGTGGACGGGTTTGGAAAACATTGAAGCAAACTAATATCAATTCAAAAATTAATGTATTGAACTACTGGTGGCAATATGGCAGACTAGACATCCTGAATGTTCTTTTCAGTGCAAAACACCCAGATGTGAGATCATCTAAAACAAACCTTTACATGCATTGCTGAAATAGTTTCTAAATAATTGTTCTTATTCTCTATCCTTTCCATCTTAGAATCAAATTGCACATATAGTCAACTCGATACTGTGCCTAAGTCACGAGACACTTACTAGTTTTCAATCTCCTTGTTCTCTGTTAGGCTGGGGACCTTACATCAATATGTCTTTAAGTTCAGCAAATACTTATTTTGTTTTCTTCATTGCTGTTAAGCTCAGTCAATGAAGTTTTCAGTTCAGGAGGTGAGCTTTTCAAGCATGGATTTTTGTTTTAATTTACAGTTTTCCATTTGTTTTAATTTACATTTTCCCATTTAAATTCCACCGTTTATTCATTAGGATCATCTTTTCCCCTACCTTTTTGAAGACATTATAATAATTGCTTCGAATTCAGTGTCTCCTAATTTAAACATCTGGGGAAGCTCTTGGTCTTTTCTATGAACAGGTTTTACTCTTGATTATAGGTCCCATTTTTCTGCTTCACCATATATCCAGTAAATTCTTATTTTATGTTGGTCATTTGAGATATATTTTAAGGTGTCTGGATTATGTCGTTTTGCTCTGAGAAGTGTTGAGATATGTTTCTGCTGGTGGTTAAATTACTGGAAGAGCCTTTTTCTCCTCTCAGACAGATTTAATCCTTCATTAGAGCAAGGCTGCGATGGTTTGGGGCTCACTCCTAGGGAGTGGCCCATACTCTAGGGTGTGCTCCTTACTATTAGGCTTGCCTTTATTTGGGGAATTTAATCTGGATATACTTGGTGCTCAGTGATGACTCCCCACCTCTACTAGGTCAGAACTCCAATATCCCCTAGTGATGCATAACCTCTGGTATCATCAGCAAGTTCTCAGCCCAGAAGTAAATGATATCTGTAGGTCTCATGGAGTCTTTGTCTACACTTAAAAAGCACAGTGTTTAGTGAAGTCACTGTGGTGAATTTCCATGCAGATTCTGTTTCCCTGGAATCCTATCATTTTAGTGGGGAGGGAGTCTAATTTCTACCTCCTTCACTCAGCCCAGGCACTCCTTAACTCATTGCAGAAAAGCATCCCCATGCAAGGGGTTAGCATGATTCACATGGGGCTCACCTCTTGTGTTTGCCTTTGTGTGAAAATCAGGGTCCTAATGCTGCCTGCTGCTCATTGCCCAACAGCAGTTGCCTCAAATATTTTTGGTTTTTGTTTTTTGTTTTTTTCCTGGAAAAGTAAGTCTAATATCAGTTGCTGTGTCATGGCTGGAAGCAGAGGACTTCTGCTGTTTATTTTTCTATCAAAAATCATATATCGGTTATATAGAATGACGTTTTGTATACCTTTGCTCAGTAAAACTCCTTTAGCATCAAGAGAATTTTCAAACAATAGCTTGTAAGTATGTTTTTTGACTAAACTAGCTAAGCATAATTTCTCATTACTGCTGTTTTTCAAATTTTGTCAATGTATATTCCTAATCTAACTGCTTATAAAAAAAATAGAACCTGGAGAACAGAATTATAGTATAATTGCTTATATGTGGCGGCTTAAATGGCTCTCCTCTAAATCGGTTCATTACAAATAAAATAAAATTTCTTCTTTAAGAAAAATAAGGAGATGATTTTTGCTGCTTTGTTTTAGTCGTGGCCCAGTGAGAAGCCTTTTCTGCCTCAGGCAGGGAAAAATGTTAATAGTTGGAAAAGGTCATTTAGTTTTCTTCATTAAGACCATGAAATCAAATTGGATCCAAATGGTTCCTCACTTGGAAATAATCAGTCTAAGGTGATCTTTATAAGATCATTTTAAAGGGCCTCTAGATCATTTCTGCTGAAAAATAGCATAGATGTTTTTGTGTGTGTGACCAATTATATCAGTTTAAATAAATACATTTAAGACACAAATATGGACACTTCGCTAATATTGAGACATTTATAGGGTTTTTAATGATTACTTTTCATGATCAAACAAAACCATTCAGAGGCTGGATATGCCACTTTAAATTTAATATTAACTCTGATTTGGCAAGTGTTATGAGTAGATATTTCATATCTTTGAAACTGAAGTTTTCTAAATCAAATTCATATAAAAGTCTGATTATTGGAAACAATGTCATCTATTTAACCTGATTTATGCCACGTCGTAAGAACAAATATTCTGAATCTGGGGGAATCCGTTGGGGTTCAGTCAGAGAAACAGAGCCAATAGCAGTTATATACTTAAAAACTTATTGCCTGGAATGGACTTCTGTGATTGTGAGCGCTGACTAGGGAAGCCTGAAATCCCCAGGGCAGGCTGCCAGAAGGGCAGGCTAGATCTTTCAGATGTGAACTAAAACTGCCTTCCCCTGGCAGAGCTGCTGCTTTCTCAGGGAAGCCCCAGCTCTAGTCTTCAAGCCTTGCCGCTGATTCAATGACCACGCTGATTACTTATGATAATCTTCCTTATTTAAGGCAGCTGAGTACTTTAGTGATAGCTATAAAATACCTTTATGACAATACCTAAGAAAGTGTTCGATTAAATAACTAGGGGGCTGGAGCTGCTATCATCTGTATCTATTCCCAAAAAATTCACGTTGAAAGCTAACCTCCAAGATGATGGTATTAGAAGGTGGCGACTGCGGAAGGTGATGGGGTCATGGGGCGGAGCCTTCACTAATGGGACTAGTGCCCTTATAAAAGAGGACTTAGAACACTCCCTCGCTCGCTGCCAATGTGTAAGTTTACCGTGACGGGAGCTCTTGGATTCACCTGACCACGTCGGCACGCTGTTCTCAGACTCTGGAGCCTCCGAAACTGTGAGAAATTTCTGCTGTTTATAAGCTACCTGTTCTGTGGTGTGTTGTTACAGACTAAGCTGATAGCCTAGATCATGCCTGAGCTTTCCATACTGCTCTGTACGGCAGTCTGCGCTATGAAGTTAAGACTTGCCTTGGCAGCCCCACAATCATGGTGGCCAGCTCTGCAAAGTAAACATTTTGACATATATCAGCATTGGTTCTGTTTCTCTAGTTGAACCCTGACTGATACAGCTTTTAGTAATGGAGTGGAAATGGGGTGTTGCTCTAACAAACGCTGGGAAAGGTTTCTATGGTTTTGGTATTGGACAATTGGTAAAGGCTGGGAGATTTTTGAAGGGCATGATAGAAAAAGCCTGGATAATTTTGAACAAACTGTTAGGACTATGGATTTTAAAGATTCTGTTGGTAAGAACTTGGAAGGAAATGGGAAACATGTTACTGAAACTGGAGGAAAGGGGATCCTTGCTAATTAGTGATAGAAAGCTTCATTCACGCGTGTCCTGCAGTTACATGGAAATCCAAACTTGGATATTTAAGGGGATTTCCAAGTAAAGTATTGGAAGTATGGCCTGAGGAGGTCTTGCTGCTTATAGTAAAAAGTAAGAGGAAAAGGAAAAACTGACGGAAGAAATGTGTCATGAGCACGCTGTGAATGCACACACACGAGTTGTGTCTTTCCACATTGTCAGTTTTATTCAACCATAAAGCAAAGGTAAATCACAACTATAAAGCAGGTTCAGGATTCCAAATTCAATGACACTTCACCATGTGATTCAACTTGGCTTCTTACACAGCACACAGAGCAGGACAGAAGACAAGCCACACAACAAACAAGATGACAGAGGGTGCAGGAAGTTAAGGAACCAGACGCAAAGTCAGTCTGTGGACGCGCAGTTGAGATAAGGCCTCCGTCAGGTGTCAGCACTTACTGCTTCTGATGTTCAAGCAGCGAAGGATCTCCGCTCTGTTCGGAGATGAATGAAGCAGAGCCTTTGGGGCTAGTTGCCTTTTTTAAGTGGTCAGACATGGAGAGGTCAGGTCTGAAGAGTCTGACAGTTTGCTGCCAAAATCCTTCCCTTTTTAAAGGGATTTAACCAGCTTGGGGTCTCTGCAGACCTCCTCTAGTTCTGCTATCAGTTCTGGGGGGTCAGCTGATGTTGGTGCCGGCGATATCTCCTAGTTGCAGTACCTTAACTGCTTGCATCACTGCTTGACACGGGCTCCTGCTTGTCATGAGAGACTCCATTTTGCTCTCTATGAAATGTTAAGTAAAGGAGCTAGGATTTGATGATGAGGGAAACGCGCGGCCTACCCAGGTTGTAAAAGATACTGTGATCAGGAGATTATCTGGCAGAAAAGTGAGTTTTAAAGAGAAAGTCAAGGGTGTAGCTGGGTAACGTTTTATCAGTGCTGTGGAAGAATCACCTATAGTATTCAGTCACAAAGACAGCTGTTGAAAGAGAATCTGAGTGTAACTCTAGGATCTTCTTCATCATCTCAATCCAGGAAAAGGGATGGGATGATCCATAAAATGTTGCTGGAGAAGCCTCTTGCTCTTCTTGTCTGGAGGAATTCCCATGACATCTATAGGACACAGAGTTCTGGAGCATGTAATACCAGAAGAAACAGTCCTCTTGGGCTAAAGGAGATAGTTTGGAGATACGGCAATGGAAGCAGAGGGAAAGAACCAGATGGGATAACAGAAGCAGAGGTTAGAGCCGTGCACGATCACAAGACAAAGAACTTGGGGCAGTCTCCACAACCAGAGAAGGGCAAGGACACAAACGCTCCTCTAGAGGTTCAGGGAGGAACCAAGTGACAGCTTGAGTTTAGACCTATAGTCATTGTGAATTCATGACCTCCAGAACTCTAGGATCCTAAATGTGTTGTCACTAAGTCACTAAGTTTGCGATCAGGAATCTTTTGTTAATCATTTTCCTTTAGGTTTTTCACCCCCTTGTGTCTATTGGGATCATTAATTTACTTTTCAGATGTTAAACCAACTTTATATTATTAGAATATATACTGCTTGTCCAATTTAACATTTTTATGTGGCTGGATTTAGCTTGCTAGTATTTGGGGAAGGATTTGTGTCCATATTCATAAACATTATTGGTCTGTAGTTCTTGTGATGTCTTTGGGTATTGAGTTGGGAAGTATTACTTACATTGAATAATTGTTCACAAATTATTTTTTTAAGGGTCTGGTAGATGATAGCACTGAAGCCTTCTGGGTCTGAGCTTCTCTTTGTGGGCTCATGATGGTGACGATTGCTAATTAAATTTCTTCAGTTGTTTTAAGCCTATTTAGATCGTTTATTTGTGAGTCAGTTTTGGTAGTTAATGTCTTCTTTAAAAAGAAAATCCGTTCCCTGTAAGTTACCTAATTTATCAGCATGCAGTTACTTAATGTGCCCTTTTAATCTTTTATTTCTCTATGGTCAGTAATAATGTTCCCCCATTCATTTCTGATTACAGTTGTTTGATACTTCACATTTTCTTGACCAATCTAGCTAAAAGTTTGTCAGTTTTTTTTTTTGTTTTTTTTCATTAAGAGCTTTTGGGAAGAATGAAAGGGGGGGAAATCGGAGAGGGGAGACGAACCATGAGAGAAGATGGACTCTGAAAAACAAACTGAGGGTTCTAGAAGGGTTGGGGGGTGGGAGGATGGGTTAGCCTGGTGATGGGTATTAAAGAGGGCACGTTCTGCATGGAGCGTTGGGTGTTATACACAAACAATGAATCATGGAACATGACATCAAAAACTAATGATGTAATGTATGGTGATTAACATAACAATAAAAAATAAAAGTAAAAACTTTTGGACTCTTTAACTTTATTGTTCTATTCTCTTTAGTCTTTGTGCCCATCTTTATTACTTATGCTTGATTTTGTTCTAGTCTGATTTTTTTCCCCAATACCTTCAGATGGAAGGTTAAGTTTTAGATTAAATTTTTTTCAACTCCATAGCAAAAGAAGAAAAAAAAAGATTAAAAATATGGGTAGAGGATCTGAATAGACATTTCTCCAAAGAAGACATAACAGATGGCCAACAAGTACATGAAAAGATGTTTAACATCACCAATCATCAGGGAAATGAAAATCAAAATCACAATGGAGTATCACCTCACACCTGTCATTATGGCTATTATCAAAAAGACAAGAAATAATAAATGCTGGATGTGGAGAAAGGGAACCCTTGTGCACTGTTGGTGGGAAAGTAAATTGATGCAGCCGCTATGGTAAACAGTATGGAGGTTCCTCAAATTAAAATAAAATTACCATATGTTTCAGCATTTCCTCTTCTGGGTATTTATTCAAAGGAAATGAAAAGAGTAGCTCAAAAATATATCTACACCCCCTTGTTCATTAAAGTATTATTTAAATTAGTCTAGACATGGAAGCAACCTGTATTCATTGACAGATGAGTAGATAAAGAACAATCATGTATATACAAAGGAATATTAATCAGCTATAGGAAAGAAGGAAATCTTGCTGTTTGCAACAATATGCATGGAACTTGAGGGCATTATGCTAGAAAAAAACATTTTTAAAAACATATAGGTACAGTTATGAATTTCTCTGAAGATTTGTTATATTACATTCTATTAAAATTTGGTATGTTCTGCCTTCATTCCATCATTTTATTTTTTTAAACTTTTTTTAATTTAAATTGTAGTTAGTTGACATACAATTCAATATTGGTTTCAGGAGTAGAGTTCAGTGGTTAATCATTTACATATAACACCCAGTACTCATCATAACAAGTGCCCTCCCTAATACCCATCCCCTATCTAGCCCATCCCCCACCCACCTCCCTCCCTCGACCCTCAGTTTCTTCTCTATGCTTAAGAGTCTCTTATGGCTTGTTTCCCTCTTTTCCCCCCTTCCGTATGTGCATCCATTCTGTTTCTTAAGTTCCACAAATGAATGAAATCATATGGTATTTGTCTTTCTCTGACTTATTTCACCTAGCATAATACACTCTAGTTCCATCCATGTCATTGCGAAAGGCAAGATTTCATTCTTTTTGATGGCTGAGTAATATTCCTGTGTGTGTGCGCACACGACATCTTTATCCATTCATCAGTTGATGGACATTGGGCTGAGTAGTATTCCATTGTGTGTGTGTGTGTATATATATATACAGGTGTATGCATAAACGTGTGTGTGTGTGTATACCTGTGTATATATATACCACATCTTCTTTATCCATTCATCAGTTGATGGACATTGGGGCTCTTTCTATAGCTTGGCTATTGTTAATGCTGCTATAAACATTGGGATGCATGTACCCCTTCAAATCTGTATTTTTATATCTTTTGAGTAAATACCTAGTAGTGCAATTGCTGGATGGTAGGGTAGATCTATTGTTAACTTTTTGAGGAACCTCCATAATGTTCTCCAGAACAGTATACTGGCAACATTCTCATGATGCACCAGTTTGCATTCCCACCAATAGTGCAAGAGGGTTCCCCTTTCTCCACATACTCACCAACACCTATTGTTTTTTGCATTGTTAATTTTAGCCATTCTTACAGGTGTAGGGTGGTATCTCACTATGGTTTTGATTTGTATTTCCCTGGTGATGAGTGATGTTGAGCATCTTTTCATATGTCTGTTGGCGATTTGTATGTCTTCTTTGGAAAAAGTGTCTATTCGTGTCTTCTGCCCATTTCTTAACTGGATTATTTGTTTTTTGGGTGTTGAGTTTGATGAGTTCTTTGTAGATTGTGGAAACTAAACCTTTATCAGATATGTTTATAAACATTGTCTCCCATTCTGAAGGCTGCCTTTAAGTTTTGTTGATTGTTTCCTTCATTGTGCGGAAATTTTTACCTTGATGAAGTCCCAATACTTCATTTTTGCTGCTGTTTCCCCTGCCTCTGGTGACGTGTCAAGTAAGAAGTTGCTACAGCAGAGGTCAAAGAGGTTTCTGCCTGTGTTCTGTGGGATTTTGATGGTTTCCCGTCTCACATTTGGTCTTTCATCCATTTTGAATGTACTTTTCTGCTTCATTTTTTTTTTTAAGATTTTTATTTATTTGACAGACACAGCGAAAGAGGGAACACAAGCAGGGGGAGTGGGAGAGGGGAACTCGATGTGGGGCTCAATCCCAGGACCCTGGGATCATGACCTGAGCCAAAGGCAGACACTTAATGTCTGAGCCACCCAGGCGCCCCTCTGCCTTCATTTTCATTCATCTCAAAGTATTTTTTCATTTCCATTTTGATTTGTTTCTCATTATTTATGTGTTTATTTATTTTTAAGATTTTATTTATTAGAGCGCACGTGTACAAGCAGAGGCAGATGGAGAGGGAGAAGCAGACTCCCTGCTGAGCAGGGAGCCAGATGCTGGGCTCAATCCCAGAACCCTGGGATCGTGTCCTGAGCCAAAGGTGGATGCTTAACTGACTGAGCCACCCAGGGGCCCCTCTCATTAGTTATTTAAATAACATTCCTAACAGTGTGTTTTTTAATATCCACATTTGTGAGTTTCCCAAATCTTAGTCGTTTTAATTTCATTCCATTTTGAACAAAGAACATACTTTGTATTTCTATGCTTTTAAATTAATTGAATTTTGTTTTATGGATGGAGATATGGTCAGTCCTGGAGAATGTTCTATGTGCACATGACAAGAATGTACATTTTATTCACTGGAGTATTTTATAGATGACTATCAAGGCTATAAAATGTTAAAAATGGAGGTTTGAAGTATGCAATCATTTCTGAATGGGTATCTCCATTTCTGTCAGTTTTCTTCATGTAAATTGGCACTCTTTTATAAGGTGCATATCTTTATAACTGTTCTTTCTTTTTTCTTGGCTTTACCCTATTTACCCCTCTATCATAACCCTCCTAATCTGTAGTAAAAAAATGGTTTTAACATCTGTTTTGTATTTATATAGCCACTTCACATTTCTTGTGTTTGCTATTTGTATACTATACCTTTACCCATCTTTTTACTTGCAATTTATTTTTATTTTTATTTTTTAAAGATTTTATTTATTTGAGAGACAGAATGAGATAGTGCATGAGACAGCGGAGGGTCAGAGGGAGAAGCAGACTCCCTGCTGAGCAGGGAGCCCCATGCGGGACTCGATCCCGGGACTCCAGGATCATGACCTGAGCCAAAGGCAGTCACTTAACCAACTGAGCCACCCAGGCGCCCCAATTTATTTGTATTTTTAAAACCTGAATGTTGTAGAGAGCATATAGGTGGATTTTTTTTTTTAGTGTTAAAAATCTTTGCTTTTTGATTGGATTTTAATCCATTTACATTTCATGATATTGATATTGTAGGGCTTATGTCTATTAAACCTCATGCTTTCTATGTGTCCCATTTCCTTTCTATTCTTATATGCCTTTGTTTTCTTTTACATTGAGTATTTTCCCATGGCACATTTTATCTTACCTATTTTTTTTTTTTTACATCATTTTATGCAGTCATTACTTAGTAGTTGCTCTAAGGCTTAACAAAAATACCTTCACTGACTAGAATTAGCATCAAATTTATATTACCTTAATGTCCAGTGCACTAGAGAAATCTTTTTACACATCTCTTAACCTTTATCTTCCTTTCATAATATTTTTGTTACATATATATCTACTAATATTACAAACTCCTCCTTGCTGCTTTTCACCGCAGCCTCCAGTGTTTGGTGAGTGTCCTTAGGCTTTAACATCTCCAGGTCCTGTTGAAAATTAAATCCAATCTTTTAGGAACAGATTAGGAGCTATCTTGTTTTTGTCCTGTTTCTTACCCCAGGCAAAATCTCAGACCCAAGGCTGGAACTCAGCAATTGGGCACAATGGCACACTTTTCTTGGAGTGACAGCCCCTCTTTATTAAATGTTCAGTTGAGAGGTGGACAAAAGCCTAAGGTCTTTCTGGCTTGCCTTTCCTGCTATGGAACTACTGCCTTATAAGCCAGGACAGGGTGCTTAGGGACCTATTCTCATGATGCCATGAGTAAGGCAGAGTATTCCATAAAAGGAGGCTGGGCAGGAGGAAAGAACCCCATCTCTCAACCATGCTCACCTAGAAGTTAGCCAGAGCAATAGGAAACAGAGGGCGTGTTGAGAAATGCTGATGTCTTGCTCTTCCCAGGAATAAAGCCCTTTGGCTGGGATCTGGCAGAATAGGGAGCCTGGCGTTCTTGGATACACTAGTGTGAAGTCTCCATCTTGCTGAGCTGGGAGGTGGAAGGAGAGAGTTCTCTTGGTTTAAATACTACAGATTCTCAATTGTTACGGCATTTTTACAAAGTCTCTTGAACAGAGATTTCCTCATTTGCTGTTTTAGAAGTATTTCCAAAGACCTTAAATCATTTCCTTTTGTTAAAAATAGAAATTTTACATTTGTATCTTAGGTACAAATGTAGTGATCTGAAGGGGCACGTGCACCCCAATGTTTATAGCAGCAATGTCCACAATAGCCAAACTATGTAAAGAGCCTAGATGTCCATCAACAGATGAATGGATAAAGAAGATGGTGTGGTAAGGTAAAATGTTCCACACAAAATGGAATATTATGCGGCCATCAAAAAATGAAATCTTGCCATTTGCAGTGACATGGATGGAACTAGAGGGTATTATGCTAAGCAAAATAAGTCAATCAGAGAAAGACAATTATATGATCTCATTGATATGTGGAATTTGACAAACAAGGTAGAGGATCATAGGGGAAGGGAGGGAAAAATGAAACAAGAAGAAACCAGAGAGGGAGAAAAACCATAAGAGAATCTTAATCTCAGGAAACAAACTGAGGGTTGCTGGAGTGAAGGAGGGTGGGAGGGACGGGGTAGCTGGGTGATGGACATTGGGGAGGGTATGTGCTATGGTGAGCGCTGTGAATTGTGTAAGACTGATGAATCACAGACCTGTACCCCTGAAACAACATTGTATGTTAATTTAAAAAAAATAGAACTTTTACCACTTAACTGAGGAGCTGGTCTACAGATAGCTCCATGTTTTCAGCTATAAGTTGATGTAGGTAAAAGTTTTGAACCTCCATTTCTGAAACAGTCAAAGTGTTCCAAAGCCATTACTTCCATATATGTTTTGACCTACTGCTCATTTTCCAGCCTGGAGGCCTGGTTCTCCATTATCTATTTGGCTATGGTTTCATTTCCTTATTGACATTTATATTTCTATTAAGCCCTTGAGTAAGACAGATACTTGTATTAAAAGAAAATGAGAAAGTATGGAGTGACTCTAATTAAATTTAGTAAGGTTTTTCTATCTCCAATCATATAAACCACTTGAGCTTTATACCATTTCTTGAATGAAGTAGGAAATAAGTCATTCCATTTGCCCTCACTTATTCTTCATGAAATAATTCCTTAATGAAAAAGAAACATATTATGTATCTGATTCATTAAGTTAGGAAGTCTGGGTGTTTTTTTTGTTTTGTTTTTGTTTTTAAACAGAGGTGAAAGACGTCTGTATTAACAGATAGGCTAAAAATGCTGGACTTGACATGATTGACTTTTTTTTTTTTTCTTACTCAAAGGCCCAGCTTCAATGCACCCACTCATAGAACCATGATCTTCAGAACGAAGTTTTAGGATGGCAGCCAGTTTTCAGTTTGAATACTGAATGCAAGACAACTCAAAGGTTTTCTGACCTCCTAAGACTTGCTCATGCCAAATATGTTAAAATTAAAAATGCAAAATAAACACCTTAAGAGGCCAGGGCAGTTGTTTTTGTTTTGCTGTTGTTCTGCTTGTCAAAAACAACAAGATAGGTAATTCCAAATAGCTTTCTCCAAAACAACATAGGACTTATCCACCCAAATAAGGAAATTATGAAAACTTTACTTTTTATAACAATAACTGAGAAGTATCAAGCTTTCCTTTTCCTTACTGGCTTTTGTTATTAAAACTGATAGTCAATAGATTTAAAATGGTCAAAACATAATGTAAGATCAAGCAAAAGAATCAAAAAAGAAGTGATAGACTTTATCTAGTGGATACTACTATATCATAATTATGCTTTTGAAATAATTCTAAAAAGAAATTCCATTAGAATAATAACTCCTAGATAAAATTTACTAAGATAAATCAATTTCTTACTTTTTTCCTACCTTCCTCCCCACCCCTCTTTGTGTTTGTGCATTTCCTACATCACCTTTTTACCCAGAAGTGAATACATGACCCATTGCAATTATCAAATTCAGGAAGTTAATACTGATGCCTTTCTTTTAACAAAACCGTCCTCTATATTCCAATTTGGTCACTTGTCCCAGTAATGTCCCTTATTCTTCTTCTGTTCCAGGATCACTTTTTTCTCTAATGACATTTACCTTTTGCCACATTTTTTAAGATTTGGTTTTGAAATGGTGAATAGAAATATTTGAAGATTTACTAATTGCCAAATCTGAACAATGGGTTCTAACTGACATTACTCAGTATAATGTACGGATAAGGTGACCAAACTAGACTTGGTTATTGCCCTGCCTTAACTAGATGTGTTCCTTCTCTATCAAGACCTCAGGAGATACAAAGGGAAATTTAGACAACAAAATAAAAAGCAGAATTAAGTGTATCCCTACTATGTGAATTTTGGAATGAATATAATTCAAAGACTCTATTAAAATTACTGAAGCTACAATGAGAGCATATACCAAAGGATGGAAATGACAAAGAACTTTCTTACAAACAAAATTACCATTACTTAACCTGCTAATTTACCTGTAAACATTCTTGTCTCATCAAATAGAAGAATCAGAATTTCCATACAGGAAACTGCCAATCTTGGTATACAAAACTTGCTTTAATTCTGTACTGCAAAACAAGCAGATGATTCATTTTTACTTGGACTTTGTGTGTGAAAGATAGAAAGCTGCTTTTATAAACAAATTATGTGAGATTTAAAAAGCATTGTACATAAAAAGGTTATTGCTTAGTACTTAGTACTGAGTAGCACTTCATCTCTTCATTGTTATTTTTTTATATTCTGCCTTATTTCTAAGAAGTTTGATTTTATTATCCTAAACGGATATTTATTTATTCCTTTCTCCATTGTTTCCCTATAAGACTAGTCCTATTTTGTTAAACATGCTCTGTTTTAACATAACATTGGTAATCTATCACAGGCCATTCTTTTTATCTGTCTGACCCTTCCACTCAGTTTAGGAAGTGGAAAATTATAAGGTTAAATTAAGGTGGTCTTTTAAAAAGCCTATCACAGTATATCCAGTTGGAATTAAGCTTTCCCTCAATCCTTTTATGTCAACTGCACTTCTAAAATAGTTTTGAACTGTCAGGCAGTAAATCTTTTGGCATCAATGTTGTTCTAAAATTGTACATATTTAGGAATAAATGATTAATTTGTTTGTCTTCCTTATTCTGGTTTGTCTTTTGAGAGCAGGAACTTTGTATCCTCCATGGTGTTACTCAGTTTTATACATTGTAGATAGATAGATATATATACACACACATATATGTACATAAGTATATATTGAACTATATTTCCTAGTGTTTTACCTACACAAAAATAGGAGACTGAAGTGCCTGTCTCCCTGAAAGAATTAGCTGTACTTACAGACCTCTTGGGCAGTGAACTTTGTGATGTGCTTTTTAGGAATACTGAAACAAGCACTTGTTTCTTGGGCTGACCCAACAATGCACCACAGCAGAGGCAGATTTAACAGCACTAGATCAAAGCATCAGTAGGGCTGATCTCTTCTGAGAACTATGAGGTAACGATCTCCTCTGAGCCTCTGTCCTTAGCTTACAGATGGCTGTCTTCTCCCCGGGTCTTCCATGGTCTTCCTCTTCTTACAGGACTCCAGTTAGATTAGATTAGGACCCATCCTAATGACCTTAAGTCAAGAGTCTATTTCCAAATACAACCACGTTCTGAGTTACTGGTGATTAGGACTTCAATATGTAAGTTTAGGGGTAAGCGAACGCAATTCAGCCTGCAATAGCACCAGCCCCCAAATTTTGTTCGATGCACATTTATGACTGCAAGTATTTTAATGAAGATGAATGTTTTTTATTACAATTAGAAAGATGATGGTAAAAACCACTGGAAAACTTAAAACATTATCTGAAGATTTATGCTGGGTAAAAGATGCTACCAGGGAAGACAGAATTTGATAATAAGAGGAGAAAGCAGAATTAAAAGACAAAGACTATAAATTACCAAGGAAGGAGAAAAGGGTTTCATGAAATGTGTAAAATGGTGGCGAGAACATAGAAATGAGAGAAAAGAGCACTAAATACAACTTCGTGCCAATTTCCATAGAGGTGACCCAGGCTCAACTGTTAAACCATTGCATGTTGTTTATATATTCCTGTAATACGGCAAAAAGAGAATAGCCCAAATCTGAGACTTTTTTCAATACATAAATAGCAAATATTGTGATGAACCCTCTCCTTAGAAACTGCCTGGGTGAAACAGCACTGTTTATGTCATGATGGAACCTGTTTTCTTTTGAGAGATAACATCAGTGATAGCCAGCCTCTAAAAAATGTGTATCTGGCCACCTAATCCTGTGTATATGTACTTCCAGGTGGAACACAAACTTCTTGATTGGATGTTGAAATAACAGCATCTCTTATCTAGGGACAGATTACTCTGTTGATAAATTTTCCAAGCCAGTCTAACTCCTGCTTCCTTCCTCCCGTGGCTTTAGTCCCAATTTGTTGCTCATTAACATCTCTGTCAAAGGGTAAATACAGGAAATAAAGAAAACAGTCCAATATTCAGTCCTCGTTGTGGACTCACAAAAACGTGTAATGAAAAAGGGTGTTGAATTTTATGGGATGGATAAAAGTAAATGGTTGTTTTCAAAAATCAGCTCCTTTAAAATTGTAATGAGTAATTATTGTAAGAAATATTGAGAAAAAAATGTATGTAAAATCTCACCATACTTGCCACAGAACAATAGTATTACAGCTTCTGAAGATACATAAAGTCATATATTATTGAGATTACTAAGAAAATGCAAAAGAGATTAGATGAATGTGACCTTTTTCTAAAGCGATAAAAAATAGTATAAAGCTATTTGTTATATCTCTAGTTCACTTACAGTAACAATTTTCAACATTTTGAGAACTATTGACTGTGTTAATACCCACAGAAGTATCCCCCTATAAATTATTCCTACCACTGCTGATATTATTATCCACGGACTTTTCTTTGGGCAATTTTAGGCCTCTGTAACCAGTTACTCTGTACTGACTTGCTGGGATAGCAAGTAGTATTTTCCCAAGTTTGACTTTTCTGAAAATAATATTGGCACTATTATTTTTCCTCTCAAGATGTCAAATTGACTTAGAAAACAGACTCATGGATACTCCTATCCAAAGTGAATTAAATGGAAATCAAATTGTGTTGTAAAGTTCTTTTGAAATACTAAACTTTTGAAACATGAATTTGGAGGTTGAAATGAAGTGTTAATAAGCATATTTTAGCAAGTATTCTGAAAGCTAAGGCAGGTAAATTTTAGGGGGAATGAATTTTAAAAAGCTCATTATAAATTGATAAAGACTACTTAAAGACACAACTTTACCATGCTAGTGAGATGGTGATTTGGCTTTTAATGGTTTTAGGTCTACTTGCAGCAATAGGCAGTTTCCCCCTCCAGCTATGCTCTAAAAGTACTATTACTGCTAAAATTCCATCTGAATAGTGACAGTAACCGTGAATAGTTGACTAGTGCTATTATGTTCCAGAAATTGTCTGAAGGGTGTTACATGTATAAATATGTTAATCTTCTCAACAAGGTGCTATTACATTAAATAGAGAAAACTGAGGCAGAGTGTTAAGTAACTTGTCTATTACTTGTCTATTACTGTGAGAGATGGGGGAGGTCTGAGACCTTGCATTGAAGATCTTGCGAATTTCCTGCCTGTCCCCAAAGTTCTTCCTCCCCAACCACACTTACTTATTTTCACATTTTTAAAATGTGGTAAAAGACACATAAACATAACCATCTTCACCATTTTAAGTGTACAGTTCAGTAATGTTCAGTACATGAACATGGCTGTGCAACCAGTCTCCAAGAACGTTTTTCATCTTGCAAAACTAAAACTCTAGACCCATCAAACAGCTCCTCTTTCCTTTCTCTCTCCAGCCTCTACTTTTTATTTCTATCAATTTAACTACTGTAGGTACATGATAGAAGTAGAATCAAACACTATTTGTCTTTTTGTGACTGGCTTATTTCAGTAGCGTAATATCTTCAAGGTATGTTGTAGCCTGTGTCAAAATGTATTTTTTTAATGCTGAGTGATACTCCATTGTATATATAAATCACATTTTACTTATCCTTTTATCCATAAATTAATACTTGGGTTTCTTCCACTTCTAGTGATTGTGAATAATGCTGTTGTAAACATGTCTTCCAAGACCCAACTTTAAGTTTTTTAAGATACATACCCAGGAGTGGAATTGCTGGATCATACAGTAATTCTATTAATTTTTGAAGAACCATCCTACTGTTTTCCATAGCAGTTGTACTATTTTACATGTTCACCAACTGTATACTAGAGTTTCAATTTCTCCACATCTTCACCAGTATTTTCTGTTTTCTGGTACTTGTGTGTGTACATTTTTATTTCTGCTTTTTATTTTAATAGTAGCCATCCTCAGTGGCATGAGACAGTATCTTTTTGTAGTTAAGATATTTTCCTGATGAGTGATGTTGAGCATCTTTTCATGTGTTTAGCCACTATTATATGTCCTTTGGAGAAATAGCTATTTAAGTCATTGTTGAATTCTAGGAGTTCTTTGTATATTCTGGACATTAATCCCTTATCAGATACATGATTGGCAAATTTTCATCCATAGGTTGCCTTCTCACTCTGTTGGTTGTATACTTTGATGCACAGAAATTCTTAATCTTGACATAGTACAATTTACCTATTTTTGCCTTTGTGGCCTATGTCTCTCTATAAACGCCCTACCCACTCATGCATGTCTGAGCCATTCACTACTTTTTTCCTTCCTCGTGGATAAAATTTTAAATGCCACCAAATGGCTGATAATTAACAAGAAAAATTCCTCCCTCTCCTGAGAACTGACTTTGACCAACTAACCCTAAACAACCTCAACTCTGCTAACCCCTTCCTGCTAAGGCCTCATAAAAATTTTGATGTTACTTCTCCAAGTTGCTGGGCTCACCCAGACTTCTGAACTGTTGAAAGATAGATTTGAAACCCAATAGGCTGATCATAGAGTACGTTCTTTTAACCACTGCACCCACTGCAAGTCTATCTGTAATCAGCATTGACAAAATTACTGTATTACTCGCAAACCTACAACTTAAATATATTTTGTATAAAGATATTACTAAATTCTTTAATTTCAATTTATAGCAAATACTGAACTAAAACACAACTGTTATGTTCTTATATACTTTATTCAATAAATTAAAAAACAATTTAATGTTTAGATAATTGGTATGTAATTTCATGGAAAAAATATGACAAATGTTTGAGATGAAGCTGGCTGATGTCTCAGTACCTCAATTCTGTGTGTTTAATTTCCCTTTGGGAATAAACTCCAACTCATCATTCTGATAGAGTGGCAAAAAAATCTTAACAGTTTGAAATGATTAGCAATGAACCCGTTACCTATTACTTACTATGAAAGCATGCATTGAATTGTTTTGATATAACAATTTTTAACTTTGTTTACTAAATACCCAGTATTACGTGAGCTAATAGCACAGTAATCATTTTTTTTAATATTTATGCATACATGTTATCTTAAAATGCAATTTTTTAAAATTTAAATTCAATTAGCCAACATATAGTACATGATTAGTTTTTGGTGTAGTGTTCAATGATTCATTAGTTGTATCTAACACCCAGTGTTCATCACATCACGTGACTTCCTTAATGCCCATCACCCAGTTACCCCATCCCCCCACCCACTTCTCTTTCCACAACCCTCACTTTGTTTCCCAGAGTCAAGAGTCTCTGATGGTTTGGCTCCCTCTCTGGTTTCGTCCCACTCCATTTTCCCTCCCTTCCCCTATGATCCTCTGTGCCATTTCTTATATTCCTCATATGAGTGAAGCCATATGACAATTGTGTTTCTTTGCTTGACTTCTTTCACTTAGCATAATCCCCTCCAGTTCCATCCATGTCAGTGTAAATTGTAGGTACTCATCCTTTCTGAGGGCTGAATAATATTCCAATTGTATATATGGACCACGTCTTATCCATTCATCCATTGAAGGACATCTCAGCTCCTTCGAGAGTTTGGCTATTGTGGATATTGCTGTTATGAACATCAGGGTGCAGCTGCCCCTTTGTTTCACTACATCTGTATCTTTGGGGTAAATACCCAATAGTGCAGTTGGTGGGTCATAGGGTAGCTCTATTTTTAACTTCTAGAGGAACCTCCATACTGTTTTTCAGAGTGGCTGTACCAGCTTGCATTCCCACCAACAGTATAAGAGGCTTCTCCTTTCTCCACTCCTTGCCAACATTTGTTGTTCCCTGTCTTGTTACTAAAATGCAATTTTTTTAAGAAACAGAAATTAAAAATAAGTATTTATAAATCAGTTTACCCTAAGAAGTGACCTAACTAAAATATGCCCAATCTGTTAATTAGAATGAATTATCACATTTGTATTTTACTTAAAGAACTTATGGAACACATAGTGATATATAATTTTACATGGTAAGGGGCAGTTTCTGAAAGGCTCTCCAGAAGAAATATTCCTGTATTAGAGATGTGCAGTACACAAGAGAAAGAATTGATAGAGCACATGATTTCTTCAACCCAGTTCATAGCATCAATGACTTGAGCCTAACCTTGTGAAAAACAAAAGCAGATCTTCCTAAAGTTCAACTATATTTGAATGAAAGCAAGGTCACAAAATATTCCCTTAAAATTCATAAACCCCTCACCTTTTGGCTAATGTAACATTTTAATCGAGGTGTAATTGAAATAACTTTAAACAATTAGAATCTACATTGAAGAACCTAAATATTTCACTTGGTAAAGGAGTGTAGGTGCCTACCATTACCTACCTCCCCCCCCCAAAAAATTAGAATAAATATTGCTCTTTCTGTAGCTACTCTTTGTGGATTCCTCCTTGAATTAAGATCTGTGTGGTTGTTTCATCTGAACTATTCCCCCTAACATAGGAGCCTTTTAAAAATAAGAATTCTGGGGGCGCCTGGATGGCTCAGGCATAAAGCATCTGCCTTCGCCTCAGGTCATGATCCCAGCATCCTGGGATAGAACCCCGCATCGGGCTCCCTGCTAGGTGGGAAGGCTGCTTCTCTCTCTCCCACTCCTTCTGCTTGTGTTTCCCCTCTTTCTCTCTACCTCTCTGTCAAATAAATAAATAAAATCTTTAAAAATAATAAGAATTCTGATTGTTAATGTTTTTAGACATTATTTGGAATAAGAAATCCATATAATTTATTAGTCTTTCAATTTTATCTGTGAGGAGTAATCTCTTTTTTTAGTAATTTTCTTAAGGTTAAAGTTGTGCTCCTAAATTAGTGGCAAATGACTTAATGAGATTATCTTCAGGAAGCCTGGGTTCCAGCTCTAGCTCTTGTATCAACTATCCATGTACCAATTTGTCTCAGACTTCCAGGTTCCCCAGTCATTACATGGGCATGTCAGTAACAAACTCTACATCTACCTTAGGTATAGCTGGGGATTATTGAAAGTCTAACATGGACTGACTATCTTACACATAGTATAAGAGTTACTTTAATTCTGAAAATAACCTGATACTGTAGGTATTATCCTCATTTTACAAATATGTCAGAGGCCCACCGAGGAAGCATGGTTTTTCACGGAACAGTCGGTATTTGCAGACAGATTTTTGTTTACAAATTTTCTTTCCACAGTGTTGTTCCACTTTGTTGTGATTGTGAGAGTCAACTGGTAAGTTTGGCAGCACTTTGTGGCCAGATGGCTAATACATTTACTTCTTTATACTTGTCTGATAGTAGAAAAGAAGTAGCCTGTTAAAATATAGCAAAAGAGCACCAGAGTAGGGATTCCTTTGTGGCCAGATGGCTAATACATTTACTTCTTGATACTTGTCTGATAGTAGAAAAGAAATAGCCTGTTAAAATATAGCAAAAGAGCACCAGAGTAGGGATTTGAAAATCTAGGTGCTACTCTTGTGTATTAGTTTCCTATGGCTGACATAACAAGTGAGGACAAAATCAATACTTGAAACAACTTAAAATTATCCTTACAGTTTTGCAGATAAAGATCAAGGTATCTGCAGGGTCTGCTCCCCTCTGGGAGACACTCTGAGGAAAGTGTCTTCTTCCTTGCCTTTTTCAGCTTTTAGAGCAGTATTCCTTAAGTTCCTTGGTTCATGGCCCTTTCCTTCAATACTAAAAGCCAGCAGTATAGTATATTGCTTTAGTAGTAACATTGTCTCTTTTCGTGCCATGTATGTCCTTCTGCCTGCTTCTTGTTAGGACCCTTGAAATTAGACTGGACCCACCTGCATAACATAAGGAAATCTTCCCATTTCAAGATCTTTAATCGCATTTGCAAAATCTCTTCTGCCATATAATATAACATTCACAGGTTCTGATCCATGAGGAGATGGATATCTTTGGGGACCATTATTCAGCCTATTACATTCTGATTCTGTCATGCTGCACTAAAATTACGTACATTCACTTGGTTTTTCTATAAATACATTCCCTGCACTTTGGAGTGTTGTTTATATTTTTTGAGATACTATATGCTATCATAAGACCTCTTACTGTATGCTTGGTACAGTCAAAATTGCTAACAACAAATAAAATAGCAATGGAAATAACACTTTAAAAAGAAGTACAGCTTAAAGTACTCAAACTAGACTGACTTCTATGAACATTGGTTTCATTTTATTATTTATTTTGATTATTTTTTATAGAGAGGGAGAGGCAAAGGGAGAGGGAGAGAGAGAATCTTAAGAAGCCTCCATGCCCAGCTTAGAGCCCGCAATGGGCTCTGACCCAAGCAGAAATCAAGAGTCTGACATTTAATTTACTGAGCCACCTAGGCATCCTTTTATCTGCTTATTTTTTGAAACTTGATTTTTATTTTATTTTTTTAATTTTATCATGTTAGTCAACATACAGTACATCATTAGTTTTTGATGTGGTGATCCACGATCCATTGTTTTCCTATAACACCCAGTGCTCCATGCAGTACGTGCCCTCCTTAATACCCATCACTGGGCTAACTGATGCCCCCTCCCCCCTCCCCTCTAAAACCCTGTTTGTTTCTCAGAGTCCATAGTCTCTCATGGTTCATCTCTCCCTCGATTTCCTCCCCCTTCAATTTTCCCTTCCTTCTCCTAATGTCCTCCCTGCTATTCCTTCTGTTCCACAAATTAGTGAAACCATATGATAATTGACTTTCTCTGCTTGACTTAATTCACTTAGCATCATCTCCTCCAGTCCCATCCATGTGGATGTAAAAGTTGGGTATTCATCCTTTCTGATGGCTGAGAAATATTCCATTGTATATATGGACATCTTCTTTATCCATTCATCTGTTGAAGGGCATCTCAGCTCTTTCCACAGTTTGGCTATTGCAGACATTGCTGCTATGAACATTGGGGTGCATATGGCCCTTCTTTTCACTACATCTGTGTCTTTGGGGTAAATACTCAGGAGTGTAATTGCTGAGTCATAGGGTAGCTCTATTTTTAACTTTTTGAGGAACCTCCACACTGTTTTCCAAAGTGGCTGTACCAACTTGCATTCCCACCAACAGTGTAAGAGGGTTGCCCTTTCTCCACAACCTCTCCAACATTTGGTGTTTCTTTCCCTGTCCATTTTTGCCATTCTAACTGGTGTAAGGTGGTATCTGTTTTGATTTGAATTTCCCTGATGGTTAATGATGATGAACATTTTCTCATGTGTCTGTTAGCCATTTGTATGTCTTCAGAGAAGTGTCTTTTCATAACTTCTGCCCATTTTTTGACTTGATTATTCGTTTTTTGGGGGTGTTGAGTTTGAGAAGTTCTTTATAGATCTTGGATACCAGCCCTTTATCTGTAGTGTCATTTGCAAATATCTTCTCCCATTCTGTGGGTTGCCTCTTTGTTTTGTTGACTGTTCCCTTTGCTCTTCAGAAGCTTTTTATCTTGATGAAGTCCCAAAAGTTCATTTTTGCTTTTGTTTCACTAGCTTTTGGAGATGTATCTTGAAAGAAGTTGCTATGGGCGATGTCCAAGAGGTTACTGCCTATGTTCTCCTCTAGGATTTTGATGGATTCCTGTCTCACGTTGAGGTCTTTCATCCATTTTGAGTTTATCTTTGTGTATGGTGTTAGAGAATGGTCGAGTTTCATTCTTCTGCATGTGGCTGTCCAATTTTCCCAGCACCATTTATTGAAGAGACTGTCTTTTTTCCATTGCATGTTTTTTCCTACTTTATCAAAGATTATTTGACCATAGAATTGAGGGTCCATATCTGGGTTCTCTATTCTGTTCCATTGGTCTATATGTCTGTTTTTGTGCCAGTACCATGCTGTCTTGCTGATCACAGCTTTGTAATATAGCTTGAAATTGGGCAATGTGATGCCCCCAGCTTTGTTTTTCTTTTCAACATTTCCTTGGCAATTCGGGGTCTTTTCTGACTCCATGCAAATTTTAGGATTGTTTGTTCCAGCACTTTGAAAAATGTCATTGGAATTTTGATTGGGATGGCATTGAAGGTATAGATTGCTCTGGGTAGCACAGACATTTTAACAATGTTTATTCTTCCGATCCATGAGCATGGAATATTTTCCCATCTTTTTGTGTCTTCTTCAGTTTCTTTCATGAGTGTTCTATAGTTCCTAGAGTTTAGATCCTTCTGTGAAAAACCCACAGCGAATATCATCCTCAATGGGGAAAAGCTGAGAGCATTTCCCTTAAGATCAGGAACACGTCAAGGATACCCACCCTTGCCACTGTTGTTCAACATAGTACTAGAAGTCCTAGCAACAGCAATCAGACAACAAAAAGAAATAAAAGGTATTCAAATTGGCAAAGAAGAAGTCAAACTCTCTCTTTTCGCAGATGATATACTTTATGCGGAAAACCCAAAAGACTCCACCCCCAAATTACTAAAACTCATACAGCAATTCAGTAATGTGCAGGATACAATATCAAAGCACAGAAATCATTGGCTTTCTTATACACTAACAACGCAACTGTAGAAAGAGGAATTAGAGAAATGATTCCATTTGCAATAGCACCCAAAACCATAAGATATCTCGGAATAAACCTAACCAAAGAGGTAAAGGATCTATACTCTAGGAACTACAGAACACTCATGAAAGAAATCGAAGAAGACACAAAAAGATGGAAACTTGGTTTTTATAGGCACAGTAAAATGAATGCGTTGGACTCAAATCAATATCAAAATAAGCAAGATCAGCACAAAGAGGTAATTGTACCTTGCATTGCCATTGCTGGTTTCTCAGTTACTCGTTTTCCAACATTTTAATTGCCTGATCACAATAAATTTGAAAGATACAAGTTAGTCTCAGGAAGTTGAAGAAATTGAGAGAGAAGTTTGGTTGTCAGGCCTCCATAATAGTTTAGGAGAGTTAAACTTTTATCAACACTGGTGTCCAGTAAGAAGCACTCTCTAACTTTGTCACAGTTACAATAAAATAAGATATATTCCTACTGGAATTAACTATGATGCTGGCATATACTTCATATTAAAAAGTAACCAAAATCCCCTTTGAAGATAATTCACTTCCATAATTTCTGTTCTATGATTTGGAGTCTACAAATTATTCCTTTATATTCATTTATTACTAAAGTCAGAGATGGATATATTAACAATAGTATGATAGTGCAAAAATCATAACAAGGAATTTGGGGTGCATTTCCACTGTTGAAAACCTCTATATTCACCTTCACAGATGTGTAATGTGGAAGGTGCTATTAGAATTTCCATTTAAGGACAACATGAGGTGTTAATTACTCTCAAACATATTGTTAGGAAGATTGATTTTTGAACACAGGTAATACTACAAAACTGAATACTTATTCTACATAATAGTGTTTAATTACATTAACTTTTCTGGGTTGGGCAACATTTTATTTTCTATTGATCAGGCCATATTTTTAAAAAATTTTTTATTGTTATGTTAATCACCATACATTACATCATTCGTTTTTGATGTAGTGTTCCATGATTCATTGTTTGTGCATAACACCCAGTGCTCCACGCAGAATGTGCCCTCTTTAATACCCATCACCTGGCTAACCCATCCCCTTACCCCCTCCCCTCTAGAACTCTCAATTTGTTTTTCAGAGTCCATCATCTCTCATGGTTCATCTCCCCCTCTGACTTACTCTCCTTCATTCTTCCCCTCCTGCTATCTTTTTTTTTTCTTAACATATATTGCATTATTTGTTTCAGAAGTACAGATCTGTGATTCAACAATCTTGCAAAATTCACAGCGCTCACCATAGCACATACCCTCCCCAATGTCTATCACCCAGTCACCCCATCCCTCCCACCCCTCACCACTCCAGCAACCCTCAGTTTGTTTCCTGAGATTAAGAATTCCTCATATCAGTGACGTCCTATGATACATGTCTTTCTCTGATTGACTTATTTCACTCAGCATAACACCCTCCAGTTCCATCCACGTCATTGCAAATGGCAAGATTGCATTCCTTTTGATGGCTGCATAATATTCCATTGTGTGTATATACCACATCTTCTTTATCCATTCTGATCAGGCCATATTTTTATCTTTATATTAAAGATATACATATATAGAACAAATGCCATTTTAATTCAGACTTTAAGTAATAAAATTTTATTCCCTGGCAACTTTTTTAGCCCATTGAGTGCATAAAATTTATGTAGTCTAGATGTGACATAGTTAGATGTCATTGAGAATTCAATTTATAAGAAAATCTAGTATGTGTTCAACTAGGAGGTCCTTCTGATATTGAGGCTCAAAGAGGTGTTATGTTGCTCACATTAAATCAGTAAAGCCTTAACAGTTTTGTTAATTTGATTCATGATTTGTGTCACTAAAGTCTGGGCTGGTATGGTATTCTTTAATAGTCTTGATAATCCCCACAAAAACTCTGATTGATAGGGTAAATAGTCATAGTGAGTGACCTTGAGAGAAACCTCTTTGGCCCCAAAGACCAGTAAGTACAGAATTCTATCTTTATATGGAATATTCTCTAAGGGAGACCATATGCTAGGCATAGAGCGAGTATTCACAAACATTCAGTAGCATTAAAAACACAGAATATTTGGTGGGGGGCAAGATGGCGGAGGAGTAGGAGACCTGGATTTAGTCTGGTCTCAGGAATCCAGCTGGATAGGGATCAAACCATTCTGAACACCTGCGAACTCAACAGGAGACCGAAGATAGGAATAGCAGCAACTTTCTGAACAGAAAAGCGACCACTTTCTGGAAGGTAGGACGTGTGGAGAAGTGAATCTGAGGCGATACTTGGGAGGATAGATGGTGGGAGAGGGGCCTCCATCGGCCGCTTCTGGCAAGTGATAGAGCCATGGAGCACAAAATTGGAACTTTTAGAAGTTGGCTCCGCTGAGGGACATCGCTCCAGTGGCTAAGCAGGGGGTGGAACCCTTGCAGGACAGTGTGGTCTCAGGACCCTCGGGGTCACAAAAAGACCAGAGGTCTGAGTGCGGCTGAGCTCCCAGGTATCAGAGCGGGGAAGCTGGCTGCAGAGACGGAGTGGAGGTGCAGGCTCTCAGCTCGGGGTTACCGTAAACCGTGATCCATGGCACAGTCAGGCCACTGCTCCTCCAGCAGGGACCCAACAAGCAGCAGATCCGGGGAGATTTCCCTTCCTCCCCTGGGAGGAGCGGTGTGGGAGTGCACCGCAGGGATCTGCTGGGTTTGGAGACTCCATACCAAGTTGGGTGCCAGAGATAGAAACACTCAGTCACAGGCTGGGTGAGCACAGGGTGCAGCCAGAGACCCGGGAGACGGGAGTGATGGACTGCTTTCCCCTGGGGGCACACTGAGGAGTGGGGCCCCGAGTTCTCAGCTCCTCCGGGGAGGAGATTGGGACTTTCTTTCCCTCTTTCTTTCCCTCTTTCTTTCCCTCTTTCTTTCCCTCTTTCTTTCCCCTTCTTTCCCCTTCTTTCCCCTTCTTTCCCCTTCTTCTTCTTTCCCCTTCTTCTTCTTTCCCCTTCTTTCCCCTTTCCCCTTTCCTTCTTTCCCCTTCTTTCCCCTTTCCCTTTCCCTTTTTCTTTCTTCTTCTTTCCCTTCTTTTTCTTTTCCTTTCCTTTCCTTTTTCTCTCCTTTCCTTTCCTTTTTCTCTCCTTTCCTTTCCTTTCCTTTTTCTCTCCTTTCCTTTCCTTTTTCTCTCCTTTCCTTCCTTTTTCTTTCCTTTCCTTTCCTTTTTCTTTCCTTTTTTCTCTTTCTTAAATCCTCTTCTTTTTTCAAACAACTTCTTATTAATTCCTTTAATATTTTTTTTTATAATTTTCATCTTTACAGTCATATTCCATCCCTTCACCATATCAACCTTTATTTTGTGCATATATAAGTCTTTATTTCTTTAAAATTTTGGGAGGCACGTTCTAACAGACCAAAATACACCCAAAATCTGGTGTGTAGCACTGATGTATGCACCAGCCCGATCATATTTGATTATATTTGATCATATTCTGTTTCTTTGTTGTTGTGTTTTTGTTTTTATCTTTTTCTTTTTCTCTTTTTTCTTTCTTTCCCTTTTCCCCTGGTTTCAGGTCGTTTCTGATTTGTTTAGAGTATATTTTCTGGGGATGTTGTTAGCCTGTTAGAATTTTGTTCTCTCATTCATCTTTTCTCCTCTGGACAAAATGACAAGATGGAGAAAATCACCTCAACAAAAAGAACAAGAGGTAGTACCATCTACCAGAGACCTACTCAGTAAGGACATGAGTACGATGTCAGACCTACAATTCAGAATCATGATTTGAAAGATACTAGCTGGGCTTGAAAGCATGGAAGTTATTAGAGAAACCCTTTCTGGGGGAAAAAAAAGGACTAAAATCTAAACAAGTCGAAATCTAAAAGGCTATTAATGAGGTGCAAAAAAATGGGGGCACTACTAGGATGAATGAGGCAGAAGAGAGAATCAGCAATATAGAAGAGCAAATGATGGAAAATAAAGAAGCTGAGAAAAAGAGAGATAAACAACTACTGGATCATGAGGGCAGAATTCGAGAGATAAGCGATACCATAAGATGAAACAACATTAGAATAATGGGGATCCCAGAAGAAGAAGAAAGAGAGGGAGGGGCAGAAGGTATATTGGAGCAAATTATAACAGAGAACTTCCCTAATGTGGGGAAGGAAACAGGCATCAAAATCCAGAAGGCACAGAAAACCCCTCTCAAAATCAATAAAAATATGTCAACACCCTGACATCTAGTAAAACTTACGAGTCTCAGAGACAAAGAGAAAATCCTGAAAGCAGCTTGGGAGAAGAGATATGTAACCTATAATGGTAGAAACATTAGATTGGCAACAGACCTATCCACAGAGACCTGGCAGGCCAGAAGGGATTGGCATGACATATTCAGAGCACTAAACGAGAAAAATATGCAGCCAAGAATACTATATCTAGCCAGACTGTCATTGAAAATAGAAGGAGAGATAAAAAGCTTCCAGAACAAACAACTAAAGGAATTTGCAAACATGAAACCAGCCCTACAAGAAATAATGAAAGGGGTCCTCTAAGCAAAGAGAGAGCCTAAAAGCAGCATAGACCAGAAAGGAACACAGACGATAGACAGTAAGAGTCACCTTACAGGCAATACAATGGCACTACATTCATACTTTTCAATAGTTACCCTGAATGTAAATGGGCTAAATGCCCCAATCCAAAGATATAGGCTATCAGATTGGATTAAAAAACAAGACCCATCAATATGCTGTCTGCAAGAGACTCATTTTAGACCCAAAGACACCCCCTGATTGAAAGTGAGGGGATGGAAAACCATTTACCGTGCTAATGGACACTAAAAGCAAGCTGGGGTGGCAATCCTTCTATGAGACAAATTAGATTTTAAACCAAAGACTGTCATAAGAGATGAGGAAAGACACTATATCCTACTTAAAGGGTCTATCCAACAAGAAGATCTAACAATTGTAAATATCTATGCCCCGAACATGGGAGCAGCCAATTATATAAGGCAATTAATAACAAAAGCAAAGAAACATATTGACAACAATACAATAATACTGGGGGACTTTAACACCCCCCTGACTGAAATGACGGATCATCTAAGCAAAAGATCAACAAGGAAATAAAGACTTTAAATGACACACTTCACCAAATGGACTTCACAGATATATTCAGAACATTCCATCCCAAAGCAACGGAATACACATTCTTCTCTAGTGCCCATAGAACATTCTCCAGATAGATCACATCCTAGGTCACAAATCAGGTCTCAACTGGTACTAAAAGATTGGAATCTTTCCCTGCATATTTTCAGGCCACAATGCTTTGAAACTAGAACTCAATCAGAAGAAGAAAGTGGGAAAGAACTCAAATACATGGAGGCTAAAGAGGATCCTACTAAAGAATGAATGGGTCAACCAGGAATTTAAAGAAGAATTAAAAATTCATGGAAACCAATGAAAATAAAACTGTTCAAAATCTTTGGGATGCAGCAAAGGCAGTCCTAAGAGGAAAGTATATAGCAATACAATCCTTTCTCAAGAAACAAGAAAGGTCTCAAATACACAACCTAACCCTACACCTAAAGGAGCTGGAGAAAAAGCAAATAAAGCCTAACCCCAGCAGGAGAAGAGAAATAATAATCAGAGTAGAAATCAATGAAACAGAAACCAAAAGAACAGTAGAACAGATCAATAAAACTAGGAGCTGGTTCTTTGAAAGAATTAACAAGATTGATAATCCCCTGGCCAGCCTTATCAAAAAGAAAAGAGAAATGACCCAAGTCAACAGAATCATGAACGAAGGAGCAGAGATCACAACCAACACCAAAGAAATACAATTATAAGAACATATTTTGAAGAACTATATGCCAGCAAATTAGATAACCTGGAAGAAATGGGTGCATTCCTAGAGATGTATCAACTACCAAAACTGAACCAGGAAAAAATAGAAAACCTGAACAGACCTATAAACATTAAGGAAATTGAAGCAGTCAACAGAAATCTCCCAACAAACAAAAGCCCAGGGCCAGAGGGCTTCCCAGGGGAATTCTACCAAACATTTCAAGAAGAATTAATGCCTATTCTTCTGAAACTGTTCCAAAAAAGAGAAATGGAAGGAAAACATCCAAACTCGTTTTATGAGGCCACCATTACCTTATTCCCCAAACCAGACAAAGACCCCATCAGAAAGAATTAGAGCCCAATATCCTTGATGAACATGGATGCAAAAATTCTCACCAAAATTCTAGCCAATAGGATCCAATAGTTCATTAAAAGGATTATTCACGAAGACCGAGTGGGATTTATCCTTGGGCTGCAAGATTGGTTCAACATCTGCAAATCAATCAACGTGACAGAATACATTAACAAAAGAAATAACAAGAATCATATGATCCTCTTGATAGATGCAGAAAAAGCATTTGACAAAGTACAGCATCCTTTCTTGATCAAAACTCTTCAGAGTATAGGGATAGAGGGTACATACCTCAATATCATAAAAGCCATCTATGAAAAAAATCACAGCGAATATCATTCTCAGTGGGGAAAAACTGAGAGCTTTCCCCCTAAGGTCAGGAACGTGGCAGGGATGTCCACTCTCACCACTGCTATTCAACATAGTATTAGAAGTCCTAGCCATAGCAATCAGACAATAAAAAGAAATAAAAGGCATCTAAATCGGCAAAGAAGTCAAACTCTCACTCTTTGCAGATGATATGATACTTTATGTGGAAAACCCAAAAGATCCACCCCAAAACTGCTAGCACTCATACAGGAATTCAGTAAAGTGGCAGGATATAAAATCAATGCACAGAAATCAGGGGCATTCTTATACACCAACAACAAGACAGAAGAAAGAGAAATTAAGGAGTTGATATCATTTACAATTGCACCCCAAACTATAAGTTACCTAGGAATAAATCTAAGCAAAGAGGCGAAGGATCTGTACTCAGAAATCTATAAAATACTCATGAGAGAAATTGAGGAAGACACAAAGAAATGGAAAAACGTTCCATGCTCATGGATTAGAAGAACAAATATTGTGAAGATGTCAATGCTACCTAGAGCAATCTACACATTCAGCGCAATCCCCATCAAATTACCATCCATTTTTGTCAAACAAATGGAACAAATAATCCTAAAATTTGTATGGAATCAGAAAAGACCCTGAATAGCCAGAAGAATGTTGAAAAAGAAAAGCAAAGCTGGCGGCATATCAGTGGAACAGAATAGAGAGCCCAGAAATGGACCCTCAACTCTATGGTCAACTCATCTTTGACAAAGCAGGAAAGTTGGGAAAATTGGACAGCCACATGCAGAAGAATGAAACTGGACCATTTCCTTACACCACACCCAAAAATAGACTCCAAATGGTTGAAAGACCTAAATGTGAGACAGGAGTCCATCAGCATCCTAAAGGAGAACACAGGCGGCAACCTCTTCAACCTCAGCCACAGCAACTTCGTCCTAAAAACATCACCAAAGGCAAGGGAAGCAAGGGCAAAAATGAACTATTGGGATTTCATCAAGGTAAAAAGCTTTTGCACAGCAAAAGAAACAGTCAACAAAGCAAAAGACAGTCGACAGAATGGAAGAAGATATTTGAAAATGACATATCAGATAAAGGGCTAATATCCAAAATCTATAAAGAACTTATCAAACTCAACACCCAAAGAACAAATAATCCAATCAAGAAATGGGCAGAAGACATGAACAGACATTTTTCCAAAGAAGACATACAAATGGCCAGCAGACACATGAAAAAGTGCTCAACATCTCTCGGCATCAGGGAAGTCCAAATCAAAATCTCAATGAGCTATCACCTCACACCAGTCAGAATGGTTAAAATTAAGTCAGGAAACGACAGATGTTGGCGGCTATATGGAGAAAGGGGAACCCTCCTACACTGTTGGTGGGAATGCAAGCTGGTGCAACCACTCTGGGAAACAGTATGGATGTTCCTCAAAAAGTTGAAAATAGAGCTACCGTACGATCCAGCCATTGCACTACTGGGTATTTGCCCCAAAGATACAAATGTAGGGGTCCAAAGGGGTACGTGCACCCCAATGTTTATAGCAGCAATGTCCACAATAGCCAAACTGTGGAAAGAGCCAAGATGTCCATTGACAGATGAATGGATAAAGAAGAAGTGGTGTATCTATACAATGGAATATTATGCAGCCATCAAAAGGAATGAGATCTTGCCATTTGCAAGGACGTGGATGGAACTGGAGGGTGTTATGCTGAGTGAAATAAGTCAATCAGAGAAAGACATGGATCATATGACCTCACTGATATGAGGAATTCTTAATCTTAGGAAACAAACTGAGCATTGCTGGAGTGGGGGTGGGGTGGGAGGGATTGGGTGGCTGGGTAATAGACATGGGGGAGGGTGTGTGCTATGGTGAGCGCTGTGAATTGTGCAAGACTGTTGAATCACAGATATGTACTTCTGAAACAAATAATGCAACATATGTTAAGATAAAAAAAAGAAGATAGCAGGAGGGGAAGAATGAAGGGGAGAAAGTCAAAGGGGGAAACGAACCATGAGAGACGATGGACTCTGAAAAACAAACTGAGGGTTCTAGAGGGGAGGGGGGTGGGGGGATGGGTTAGCCTGGTGATGGGTATTAAAGAGGGCACATTCTGCATGGAGCACTGTGTGTTATGCACAAACAATGAATCATGGAACATTACATCACAAACTAATGATGTAATGTATGGTGATTAACATAATAAAAAATTAAAGGAAAAAAAACCAGAATATTCTCTGATTTAAAAAAGTTAAATTAGAAATCATGAACAAAAAATTTGGGAAATGCACAAATACTTGGACATATAAAAATAATTTTAACAGCAGCATCAAAAAACCCTTGAATTCTGAAAGTTCTAAAACCTTGCTGAGAGAAACTGAGGTTCTAAATACATGGTATCTCACTGAGGTTTCTTGTTTAAGCTTTACTGATGGATAGCTGACAAAGCAAATTATAAGCTATTAAAGTATACGTGATAATGGTATGATACTATGTATACATTTTGAAAGGATTCCTGCTGTGTGGTTAATTTACACAACCATAACTTCCTATTTCTTTGGGTGAGAGCATGTAAATTATAAGGTCTTAGCAAATTTCAATTATCCAGTACAGTGTTACAAGCTACAGTTACCATGTTATTTATTAGAGTAGTTCCTTATTCATCTTACAGCTGCAAGTTTGTTACTTTTCACAAGCTTCTCCTTATTTCTCCCACCCCCCAGCCCCTAGCAACCACTTTTTTACTATGTTTCTATGAATTAGACTTTTTTTTTAGATGCCACGTGTAAGTCATATCATAAAGTATTTATCTTTCTCTAACTTCACTTAGTATAATGTCATCAACGACCATTCATGTTGTCCCAAAAAGCAGGATTTCCTTCTTTCTCATGGCTGAATGATATTTGTGTGTATGTGTATCTGTGTGTATAAACACATACAACATCATCTTTATTTACCCACCGATGGACTTTTAGATTGTTCCATATTTTGGCTATTCTTAATAATGCTGCAGTAAACATGGGAGTGCAGGTATCTTTTTGAGATAATCATTTCATTTCTTCATTTCCTTTGGATATATACACAGAAATAGAATTGCTCGATCATAGGGTATTTTTTAAAAACATTTGTTTGAGAGCATTCATGAGCAGGGGGAGGCACGGGGGGGGGGGCGGGGAAGGACAAGCAGACACCCTGCTGATCGCAGAGCCCATGAGGTGCTTGACCTCACAACCCTGAGATTACGACCTGAGTCGAAATCAAGAGTTGGTCACTTAACTGTGCCACAGAGGTGCCCCACTGGGTATTTCTGTTAGTTTTTTGAGGAACCTCCATACTGTTATTTTGTAATAACTGAACCAATTTATATTGTCACCAGCAGTGTGAAAGGATTTCCTGTTCTCCACATTTTTGCAACACTTGTTACCTCTTGTCTTCTTGACAGGCATTCTATCAGGTCGATACTGATAACTCATTGTGTTTTTGACCTTCATTTCCCTGGTGATTAGTGATGTGTATCTTTTTATGTACCTCTTGGCCACTTGTATGTTGTCTTTGGAAAAACATATTCAGGTTTCCTACCCATTTTTTTTTACTTATTTTTTATTTTTATGTTGTATGAAATTTTCATGTTTTAGATACTAACCTACCTAGTATATTGTTTGCAAATATTTTCTCCTATTCTGTAGGTTACTTTTTTTTTTCCTGTGTAGAATCTTTTTACTTGATGTACTGTTCCTTGTTGATTTTTGCATTTGTTGCCTGTGCTTTTGGGGTCTTGTCAAAGAACTATTTGCCAAAAAAATAATAGTAATAATAAACTCATTGCCAAAACCAATGTTAAGGAGCTTTTTCTGTATTTTTTAAAGATTTATTTACTTATTTGAGAGAGAGAGGGGGCACAAGCATGAGCAGGAAGGGGAGAGGGAGAGAGAATCTCAAGCAGACTCCATACTGAGTGTGAAGCCAAATGTGGGGGCTGGATCTCACTACCCTGAGATCACGACCTAAGCCAAAATCAAGAGTTGGAGGCTTAAATGACTGTGTCACCCAGGCATCCATCCCCATGTTTTCTTCTAAGAGTTACACATTTTCTCACCTTAGGTTTAAGTTTTTAATTTTTCTCAAGTTATTTTTTGTGAGTGGTATAAAATGGACCAATTTTTTTCTTTTGCATGTGACTGTCTAGTTTTCCCAGAAACATTTATGAAGAGACTATTTGCCCATTGTGTAGTTTTGGCTCCTTTGTCAAAAATTGACTATATATGCGTGGGTTGATTTCAGGGATCTCTCTCTGTCCTCTTGATCAATGTGTCTCTCTTTATGCAATAGTGTGGTAATATAGTTTGAAATCAGGGAAGTGTAATGTCTTCATCTTTGTTCTTTTTCTTCAGGATTGTTTGACAATACTTTGGTGCCATACCAACTTTATGATTGTTTTCCTTTTCCTGTGGAAAATTCCATTGGAATTTGATGGGGATGGCATTGAATCTATACATCACTTTGGGTAGAATGGACACTTTAACAATGTTTTTTTCCAGTACATGAGCATGTTTAGATTTCCATATATATGTGTGTCTTCTAACATTCATTAATGTTCTTAAAGGTTTCAGCGTACAGATCTTTTACCTCCTTGCTTAAATTTATTCCTGATTATTGTATTTTTAATATAGTTATTTGTAGAATTGTTTAATTTCTCTTTCTGATAGTTCCTTCTTAGTGTATACAAAAACATCTGAGTTTTGTACATTGATTTTGTATCTTGCACCATTACTGAATTCATCATTTCTATTAATTAGTTTTTGCTGAAGTCTTTAGGATTTTCTATATGTCTTCTGCAAGTATGGTCCGTTTTGTTTCTTCCTTTCTGATTTGTATGCTTTTTCTTTTTCTTGCCTAATAGTTTCAGCTAGGACTTGTTGAGTAAAAATGGTAAGAGTTGACATGCTTGTCCTGTTACTTATTTTAGAGGAAAAGTTTTCAGCTTTTCACTATGGAGTATGATGTTAGCTTTGGGCTTGTTGTATATGTGTTCACTTTGTTGAAGTATCTTCCCCTTATATCCAGTTTCTTGGTAGTTTTAATAACGAATGAATGTTGATTTTTGTCACATCCTTTTTCTGAATCATTTGAGGTGATCATATGACTTCTTCATTTCATTAGTGTGGTATATCACATTGATTAATTTGTGGATGTTGATCCATCCTTGTATCCCTGGGATAAATCTCACCTGATCGTGGTGTATGATCTTTTCACTGTATTGCTGGATTTAGTTGAGGATTTTTATGCCTATGCTCACCAGGGATATTGAACTGTAATTTTGTGTTTTTTTTTTTTTTTCCTTGTTGTAATGACTTTGTCTGGTTTTAGTATCAGGGCAATACTGGCCTCATCAAATGAGTTTTGAAGTTTTCTCTCTCACAGTTTTTTTTTTTTTTTTTGAAGAGTTTGTGAAGAACTGGTGTTAATTCTTTCATAAATGTTTGGTGGAATTCACCTGTGAAAACATTTTTTAGGAAGGTTTTGGATTACTGACTCCATCTCCCTACGAGTAATAGGTCTGTTCAGATTTTCTATTTCTCAAGATTTTTTCCTGGTAGGTTGTATGTTTCTAGGGACTTAGGCTTTTTTTCCAGGTTGTATGATTTGTTGCTATATAGCTGTTTATAGTAGCCTCTTAGGATCCTTTGTATTTGTGTGCTATCAGTTGTAATGTCTTTCTATTATAATTTGACTACTCTTCTATTCTTTGAGTCTAGCCAACGGTATTGTTTATCTTTTCAAAAAAGTAGCTCTTAGTTTCATTGTTGTTGTTACTGTTTCTCTATTGTATTTCTAGTCTCTATTTCTTCTATGATTAAATTTCCTCCCTTCTACTAACTTCGGGCTTTTTTTTTTTTTTTCCTGTAGGTGTTAGGTTAGGTTGTTTCTTTGAGATCCTTTTTTGTTTGTTCGTTTACCTGCTATAGGCTTTTATCATTACATTATGAACTGCTTTTGTTGAATCTCAATAGTTTTTGTATATTGTATATCCATTTTCAAGGCTTTCTATTGTGTTTCATTTATATTTGTGTCTGGTTGTATGCCAGTACCATACTATTTTAATTGCTGTAGTTTTGTAGTATAGTTTGAAATCAGGAAGTGTGATATGTCCAGCTTTGTTATTCTTTTCCAGTATTGCTTTGGCTATTCAGGGTCTTTTGTGGTTCCATACCAATTTTAGAATTATTTTTTTTATTTCTGTGAAAAATGCCATTGGAATTGTGCTAGGGAATTCATAAATTTATAGATGGCTTTGGATAGTTTGGACATTTTAACAATATTCTTATCCATGAACACAAAGTCTCTTTCCATTTTTTAGGTCTTAAGTTTCTCCCATCAGTGTCTTGTAGTTTTCATTGTACAGATCTTTCACTTCATTGGCTAAAATCAGTCCTAAGTATTCTAATAATTTATTATTTTTTAAAAGATTTTAGAGACTGTGCGTGAGGGGAGAGGCAGAGGGAGAGAGAGAAAGAATCTCAAGCCGACTCTGCACTGAGCACGGAGCCCCATGCAGGGCTCAATCCCACAACCCTAAGATCATGATGTGAGCTGAAATCAAGAGTCAGATGCTTAACTGACTGAGCCACCCGGGTGTCCCAGTATTCTATTATTTTTTATACTACTATGAATGGGATAGTTTTCTGATACTTCATTTTAGATTATAGATACTACACTGATTTCTGTATATTGACTTTATATCTTGAAATTTTACTAAATTTATTGATTAGTTCCAATGGTATTTTGGTTATGTCTTCAGAATCTACTACATATAAGATCACACCATCTGCAAATAATGATGGTTTTACTTCTTTCTGATGTAAGTGTTTGTATTGTAAACTTCAAATTTGCTAAGAGATTAGATCTTGTTTCCACCAAAGTTGCTAAGAGACTAGATCTTGTTTCCACCACAAAAGAGAAATGATAATCAGGTGACATGATAAAGGTGTTGGCTAACATTACAGTGGTAATCATATTGCAGTATAAATAAATCAATGCATTATACACCTTTAACTTACACATTTTTAAATGTCAATTAAAAAAAATCAATGGAACCAATATGTAGTCCACTTTAGGTCTATACTTGCACAATTAAGTTTTTCTTTTTAAAAGAGGTCCAGAAAATTTAGTAGAAAAAAATTTTTCATCAAATTGTGTTGGAATGAGTGGACAGCTTATAAAAAACAAATGATTCCCAAATTTCAGCTCACAAGGTACAGAAATGTTAACTCATTATTGACATTAGTCATACTTTTAAATGTAAATCCAAAAATCTGTAAAACTTCTAAAATAAAACCTAGATAAATGATTTGTGACTAGGTAGGGAAAGAATTTAAGGTAGAACAAAATGTAATTTATAAAAGAACGCTGATAAATTGGACTTCAGTCAAATTGAAGTGTTTTTTGTTTAAATTGAGATACAAATGATACATAAAATTACTCAGGTATACAACATAAGATTTGATATATGTGTTTATTGCAAAATGATCACAACCAGTCTAGTTAACATCTATTTTCACACATAGTTAAAATATTTTTTAATTGTGGTGATGATCTTTAAGATCTACTCTCTTAGCAGTGTTCAAATATATATTCAGTATTATTAAATACAGTCACCATGCTGTACATTAAATCCCCAGGACCCATTTTATAACTGGAAATATATACCTCTTGACCACCTTCACTCATTTCACCTACCTCTACTCCTTTGCTGTCTCTAGCAACCACCAATCTGTTTTCTGTATCTGAGGTGTTTTTTTTTTTTTTTCAATTCCACTTAAAAGTGGGATTATACAGTATTTGCTTTTTTTGGACTTCACTTAGTTTAATACCCTCAAGCTCTATTCATTCGTCACAAATGGCAAGATTTTCATCCTCCTTATGGCTGAGTAATCCTTTTTGTTGTGTACGCAGATGTATGTAAACACAATATTTTCTTGATCCATTCATCCATCCATGGATGTTTTAGTTATTTCTTAGGTCTTGGCTACTGGTGCAATGAACATGGGAGTGCAGATAGCTCTTTAAGTTGTTGGTGTTTTCATTTCATCCAGATAAATCCCCAGCAATGGGATGGCTGGATCATATGGTAGTTGTATTCTTAGTTTTTGAAGAAGCTCCAGACTGTTTTCCATAGTGGCTGCGCCAATTTACATTCTTAACAACAGTGCACGAGGCTTCCTTTTCTCAACATCCTCACCATTGCTTCTTAACTTCTTAACTCTTGTCTTTATGACAGTAGCCATTCTAACAGGTGTGAGGTTTTCTATCCCATTGTGGTTTTGATTTGCATGCTGATTTGATTTCTCTGATGATTAGCAATGTTGAGCACCTTTTTCTGTACCTGTTGGCCATCTGTATGTCCTGTAAACTGAAGTCCTCTTCTCCTCAAGTGATAGAACTAAAAAAATGCAATCCACAAACGGCTCATTTTCTGAATTTATAAATAACTCTCATAACTCAGTAATAATGATACAAATAATCTAAATTAAGAGAAATGATTTTGACAAAAATTTCACAAATTAAGATATTCAAATGTCCTTTTCCCAAAAGAAAAGAAAATGTCTTTTCTTATGTGAAAAGATACATAATATTAATCATAAGTAATGGATAAATTTAATCCACAAGATATCACTTAATACACATTTAAAATATTGTACCATACCAAGTGTTAGGATAGATAGCAAATCTAATGATTTGCTAATGGAAATGTGTGATGTTAGGACCACTTACATTGGCAGCTTAAAAATTTGGCAGCATTTGGCAGCTTCTTAAAAATTTAAACATAAATCATCAGACCCAGGGCTTCCACTCCTGTGTATTTACTCAAGAGAAAGAAAAACATAAACCCTATCAAAGACTTAAATAAAATATTCAGAGCAGTGTTATTCTTGAGAACTAAGCCCATAAAACTAGCCACATCTTTATCTACAGGTAAATAGATAATGATTATTCTTAAAATGGCAAATATTCAGCAAGAAAAAGGAAGAAACTACTGATACATGCCAAACCATGGAGGAGTTGTAAAAAAAAAAAAAAAAACTGAGCCAAAAGAGCCAAAAAAGAGACATGAATAGTATACAATTACATTTATATGAAATTATAGAACTGAAAAATACCATAGTGAACAAAATCACATGTTACATATAACATGAGACCAGGGAAAAACTGATAGCAGAGTTTAAATGAGGTGCCCAAAGACATAGTTCTAAGTTTGAACTTGGTTAATTAAAATGCCAGTGATGATTCTACCACTTCCTAGCCAATCTGGAATCTAATGTGTCAAAGGAATGTGGTTGTCCATTGTGTCCCACTGAAGAAGCTCTATACCTTTCATGTGAACCAGCTGGGTCTTGTTAAATTAGGAAATGAACCAGAATAGAAAGTTTTATGAAGCAACTCGGAGATGTGAATTCAGAATCTATTCTACTGTTTTTAATGCTTGAGAATGAGGAGGGTTATGATGTAAAATCTTTGATCATAATAAAGGATTTTCTCCATAATAAACATAGAATTTCCTTCCACAATCCTGCTTGAATGTTACTGACCTCTCTTTAACCATTAGCAAAAAAAATCAGAGGCCAACTCATACTTATTACAGAGCACCTACTGTGATTGCAGCACCCGAATATAACCTAATCATCACTCTAGCTTTTATTCATTTTATATAGTCCTCCACATGCTTGTATATGACTAATATGTTAAAGAATAAAAATAATAAACACAGAAGAAGTAATTCATGCTTTGTTTTATCTGCCCTGTGAAGTATTTGTTAATAAACCATTAAAGGAAAGGTTAGGACACAGTTCATTTTAATGCTTTTATAAATATGAATTTCCTTTTAATTTTTTACAATAATTTAACTCTCAGATGTGATTATCTTTCCAATATGAAAAACCTGAACCAGAAAAGAATCAGATGCATTAAAGAAATGTACTGTTTTTAAAATGCTGAGTCTGTTTACATAATGCCTTTAATGCTTTCTAAACTCTGGTAAAAATTTAAATTTTGTAGGTTTTAAAATTTATCATCATTATTATTAATATTATTATACTTAATCCTACACTGGAGTGTGTGGAGTCTTCAAAGGGGGAGATTGATTCTTACTTAGATTTCTTAGCAAAAGAAGCTCAACACTGCTATAAAAAATTCAAAACAATAAATAATAATTAAAATGGGAAAGCTGCTTTATTTATGGGTCAGCGATTTCATAAATATGCATGTGGTATTAAATTTAATGATCTCTTTGGGTATTTTGGCAAATGTCTGTCATGAAATGGTTTGCCATGGCCCACGTAACCCATGTGTAACATGAAGCCATTTGGAATGTAGTTCACCCCTCTCAGTTAGATTTTCTAGAACTTTTAGACATACTGGATTGAATAAATCCAAGTCAGGCAAGATCAATAGAATTTTTGATGTTTGGTAAATGCTGTGGTTCACTGAAATGAGTCAAAATAATGGAATTCAAGGTCTGGTTTTGTCACTCACTAGCTGTAGTTATTTTAACCTCTCTGAACTGTCCTTTCATCATATGAAAAATAAGAGCAATATGGAACAGAGTGCAAGGGCTGTATAAAGAATTAAATAAGATAATATCTAAACTAGGTCTGAAAGCATCAGAATCCTGTAAGGTTAAATGTATTTAATGTCTCAGACAATGTTTCTATCACACATTTACTATTTACCTATATGAACTGTTTTTGATACAACAGGATCTGGTTTTTCTCTGTATAGGAATGAATTCATCTGTGTCGTTATATGTTCTATTTCCTGCCTTTTGAGTACTTTCTCCTTTCTATATCTGTTCAAATCTCAACTGCAGAAGTACACTCTACCATGTACTCCTACACAAAGCCATCGAAGTCCATGGAAACCCACAGTAGTATCTCTATTCTCTAAATTCATAGCACTGAGTTGAGTCCTTTGATTGAACTCTTACAAGATATATCTGTGCCTTTTTCCTCTACATAAAATGCTGACACTTAGAAATGTGACTCTAGGAGGTGTACAATAATAAACTAGATTGACTTGTCAGAGGATAAAATGTCAGTGGGCCAATTCTAGCAAATCTTTTCATATAATTTTTGTCCCCATGACCACCAATGAATGGGTAGTGTACCACATGGTGGTCTACATACATTCAATATGCCTTTCTGTATATTGTCAAAATACTCTGCTTTATAGCCTATTTGGCTTAATTACCTTCTTGCAAATAACACGTAGCCAAGAAATTGGTGAAATGTATTCTTTAAGAAAACTGAAGTGTGCAAACTTACATCTCAGACAGTATTACTTGTTCTATCCAAGAACAGCAAGCAAGGATAGTAATGTCAGAGCTATGGCTGTGAACAGCACCATTCACTCATTTCCTAAACAATAATTTTTAAAAATAATTAGACACATGACCCCTGAGCTACCCTAGTTTCTAGCCTTCCTGTATTTAGGTGTAGCATTAAGATTAAATAAGTTCTGGGCAATAGAATATGAACAGAAGTAGTGGGTATTGGTAATACACACGCACTTTAAAAACAGAGAACACTCCCCTCCCACTCCTTGCCCTTCTCAGAAGCTAATACATGGAAGTATCTAGGGTATAGTTTTGGCTAGCAGATAAATAAAATGCCTCAGGGGGATGACAGAGATCTAAGATGGTACCTGAGGTTCTACATGACCTGAGGGAGAAGAGACCTCTGTTCATTGGAATGCTCACTTGTGACTGTTTGCAGGGGGTGAGGATGTGAAATAAGTGTATTTATTTTTTAGTTCCTACTGTCTCTTCCACAAGTAGCTTAACTGTCCTCCACTAAAATAAAACTCATGCTGAGTTATTGTCATGGAAATAATAGGGTGTTCAGGAAGAAATTCACAGCATTCTGTATGACGTCTATCACACCAGGAAACAACATGAGGATCACAGGGGAACGGATATTGGAAGCATGCACTGTGATGGAACAGAGGCCCAACAGTTGAGGAGCTGCCAAGAATCACTATTTCCCTTTTTCCAATTTTCCTCATGTGCTAGAAGTTCTATCCTAGAAATCTCACCCATACAAACATTCTGGTTTTTTTCCCCTCTCCTCAGCTAAAGAGTTTCGGCATGATTTTACATACATTGACCCATTGACTCCACAAACCAATCTTAGAAGTAGCTATGAATACAAGATACATTGATTTTTTTCCCCCTTCACTAGCTCTGTGCCCTGTTCAGCCAGAGGCAGGAGCTTGGTGAGAGGAAATAAAGCAGTCTGGGTATTCTTTTCCAACTCCATTCCTGCCTAGTCATTGCATCTAGTACATAGATGCACCCTTCCTTAAAATCAGCTTCCCCGTATTTACAGTTCTGTTCTCATGGTCTCCAACTACATTATTTGTCTCCCATGTCCTTTCAATCATAGTGATGGTAACAGCTTCACTCTATAGTTTTTTTTTTCTCTCATCATCCTTTGTTCATTTTTTTAAAACCCTAAATATACCTCTATAAATAATCCCTTTATTATCTCTCTAGCTGAGCCATCTGTTTCTTGCTGGTATAATATATTGCCCCCATTTTATGGATGAGGAAACACAAGTACAGAAAGATCAACACCCTGAGGTCACTTAATAAATGATGTAATAAGATTTGAAACCAGGCGGTCTGATGTAGTGTCTGTGTACCTAAATGCTGGGCAATAGTGCCTCTATATATCAACACATGGAGGCTGCATAGAATGATTCAGAAAGAACTTGGAAATAAAAGAAAAATATAACATTCTGAAAGTTAAACTTTAAATCATCATCATGTGAGTTGGTTAAGAGTCTTGAAAAATGTAAATGACCACAAACAGTGTTGCAATTTGAAGCTGAAAAATAGGAAAAGCCTCAAGAAAGAATGCAGAAATCAAAAGTGGAAGGAGTGTGGTCTAACAAGGAGAAAAGCAAAAGGAGTTCAATAAAGAAAGTTATGACTGTGTCCAACTCTGGGTGTTCCAAGTAGTTTAAAGTTTAGCCCCATTGCTAAGATCATTCTAAGTGTATAGGACAAATGAGGCTGCTTTATTCTGGTGCCATTACACATTTACTACATCTCACTAAAGCCTTTTATTCTTATTATGTGTTCAGCAGCTTTATGATCTTGATTTGTTTTTATTCTGTCTAGAGGAGAATAATGCACTAATTCATACGTATTAAGGGTATGCTTTTCCTGTAGGTGTTTAAAATACTGGATACAATGATATTTTGAATGTACATATAAGTCTTGAGAGTTCGGTTAATGGTTATTTGGCCCTGTAGGGTAGAGCTCCTTTCAGAGATCTGAGGACATTATGTTTTTAAACTTTTAAGACTGGATGGCAAGCATTTTATTATGGAGAGCAGATCTTTTTCAATTTGAATATTGGAAGGGAGGTGGAATAGAAGGGGAACGTTCTCTACAATTAGCTGAGAAACATGTAAAAAAAAATCCCTAGCTAAGAGAAATATGTCTTAGGAGCTATCAATTATCACCATCCTTCAGAAAAAGCACTTAGGAAACAGCTATTTGTGTGCCAGTTTGTCCTAGTCACTCAAGTTAACAGACACAGTCCTCAAAGGATTCAGACTTTATAGCCTAACACAGAATTTGTCATAAAAAAATGTTACAAACAAACATGAGTATTAAAGCCAGTTTGACAGTAATATTTCTCCGCATAAAATAATAAATTGTCATTCTAGTTTATAAACAAGTTTCTTGTGAGCATTATCAAATCCTCCCTGAGGGAGCTCACTCAATCAGCATTTTTCTGAATCCCTAAAAGCTGAAATTCAGATCCTGGGCCCAGTATGGGAGAGATTTCCAGAGAGACTCAGTCTAATAACTTCAGTCCTTCTGATTCCGATACCTGTGGACAATAAGTGGTTCTTAAGACCCTGGACTTGGTAATCACACAAACCTGGGTTTGACTTTTGATCTTGCCACTTCCCAGTTGTGAGCAATTGGAGGACTCTTAGTTCATAAAGTGGGATACTAATGCCATAACCTAGGGTTATGATTAAGGTGAGATGGAATGGAATGAGTCTAGGATGTGAACCACATATCACAATGCTTACTGTTATGGCCAGTTGAATGCTGAAAGACAAATTTAAACCTGTCCTCGATTACTAGAAGTTTACTTCAGAATCTTGTAGTCTTGAAATAGCATTATGAATATTAATCATGACATTACTGCAAATAAGTAGATGAAACTACATGGAGAGATCTACAGTTAATGTTAGATGATGCAACTTTAGTAGATTTACATGCCTTTGTGAAACTTAGACTGGTGAGAAAAAAGTTGTTACTAGTGTATTTTTAATCACCAGATAATAGAGATTATAAAAATATTTCAGTGCAAATGTAGTTTTGAGATTTGGGTCAGGAAAATTCCCTGAAACTATAGCAGACATGTATTGAATTATTTTAATTACAAATATTTAGATTTTAGTAGGAGATTTATAAAAATACATTTTATTAGGTTATTATGTACTAGATAATGGCTAGAATCTGGATGTTGAGACAAATAGGAAAAAAAGGTACTCATAGGAACTTAACTTTGAAGTACATTTAATGCACAACATTGTTTATTTCTTTACATTATTGGTAAGTCACCCATAATTGCATGAAATTAAATGGGAAAACAAGCTCGTTTTCTTTTTAATTTTTTAATTTAAATTCTAGTGAGTTAACATATAGGGTGATACTGATTTCAGGAGTAGAACTTAGTGATCCATCACTTAGATATAAGAGCCAGTGCTCATCACAATAAGTGCCCGCCTTAATACCCATCACCCATTTTGCCCATCCCCCTGCCCACCTCCCCTTCATCAACCCTCAGTTGTCTTAACTCTATATTTAAGAGACTCTTATGGTTTGTCTCCCTCTCTTTTTTTCCCCTCCCTATGTTCATCAGTTTCGTTTCTTAAATTCCACATATGAGTGAAATCGTATGGTATTTTTCTTTATCTGACTGACTTATTTCGCTTAGCATAATACCCTCTAGTTCTATCCATGTCATTACCAATGGCAAGATTTCTTTTTTTTTTTTGATGATTGAGTAGTATTCTATTGTATATATACCACATCTTCTTAATCCATTCATCTGTTGATGGATGTCTTAGCTCTTTCCATGGTTTAGCTATTATGGCATTACTGCTATAAACATTGGGGTGCATGTGTGCCTTCAAATCACTATGGTTGTATCTTTTGGATAAATACCTAATAGTGCAATTGCTTGGTCATAGGGTAGCTCTACTTTTAACTTTTTGAGGAAACTCCATGCTGTTTTCTTTCTTTTTTTTCATTATGTTATGTTAGTCACCATACAGTAAATCATGAGTTTTTTTTATTATGTTATGTTAATCACCATACATTACATCATTAGTTTTTGATGTGTTCCATGATTCATTGTATGTAACAGTGGCTGCACCAGTTTGCATTCCCAACAGTGTAAGAAGGTTCCCCTTTCTCCACATCTTTGCCAACAACGATTGTTTCCAATCCAGGAACATGGAATGTTTTTCCGTTTCTTTGTGTCATCTTCAACTTTTTTTTTCATATAGAGCACTTATGAATAGTGCTCTATAGTGGAAAATAGATTTTAAACAAGTAGAGATTTAACTATAAGGGGATGGTGAGTTACTCATGTATTTATTATATTTAAACCTATTGTAGTAATGCAAGAAAATCACAGAACTCTAATAAAATGATTTTACCAGAAGTGAATGTGAGTTGGCCAGGCAATGTCTATGTGGTGAGAAGTGAGAAAAGGAGTAGGCAAAAAAAAAAAAAAAAAAAGATTCTAAGCAAAAGGAAAACTCAGCTCAGAGGAATAACCCTGCATGGTGTATCTGAAGAACTGAAAGAAGTACTGGATTCAAAATAAAAGCAGGTAACAAGAATCTGGGGGAGATTAGTAGGGTCAGATCACATGGTACTGTATGAAGAATAGGCTCAATGAGACAAGATTTGCTACGGAAAGACAAGGGCATGATCTACATTAGATTATGGTGATGACCTGGTTCAATGTATTCATGTAAATTCATAAATTTTGGGATTACACAAAGAGGTAAATTTTAGGAATAAAATATTTTGGGATGGGAACTATGTTTTTTTTAACCCATCTAACTGGATTAGATATCTAAACTCAACTATAATTCACTTAAATTGTAAATCAAATCTTTATTTTTATTGCTTTTAGAAAATACCAAATCTTTAGAGCATAGTGTTGAGTTCTTACATTTTAAAATACTACTATAAGGGTGCCTAGGTGGCTCAGTCAGTTAAGCGGCTGCCTTCAACTCAGGTCATGATCCCCCAGTCCTGGGATAGAGCCCCACGTCTGGCTCCCTGCTCGGCGGAGAGCCTGCTTCTCTCTCTCCCTCTGCCTGCCACTCTGCCTGCTTGTACTATCTCTCTATCTGTCAAATAAAATCTTTTAAAAAAATAAAATAAAATACTACTACAAAACAAAAAAAAGGGGGGGGGAAGGAGAATCCTGGAAAAGAGTCTAACTCTAAAAGTCATCCACTGCAGGAACGAGATGTAGAGCACCAAAAACTCTTTCTCATCTAGCAGAATTTAAGAAAGCAGTGGATCGGGGCGCCTGAGTGGCTCAGTCGTTAAGCGTCTGCCTTTGGCTCAGGTCATGATCCCAGGGTCCTGGGATCAAGCCACGCATCGGGCTCCCTGCTCAGTGGGAAGCCTGCTTCTCCCTCTCCCACTCCCCTGTTTGTGTTCCCTCTCTCGCTGTGTCTCTCTCTGTCAGATAAATAAAATCTTAAAAAATTAATTAACTTTAAAAAAAGCAGTGGATCTGTGTAATAGAGTAGGAATCATTATAAGAGGGCAGTGGTGAGAGAAACTGGAGGGTGGATAAAGGCATATCAGTTGCATGATATGCCTTTAGTCCTAAGACTAAATTAAATTGACAATGGGGAAAATAAAAATGAGACTTGATAGTGCCAAAAACTCAATTGGATATATGCCTCAGTTACTTAAAGATTTGCTAAAAAAATGCAAATTTGTTTGTAAAATTTTAAGTATAGAAATGAAATAGATCACATTGCCCCTATATTCTTGCAAAGAGAGAAATTCTAGTATGATCCACACAACCAGCCTCTGACTAAAACAGAAATCTATTCTGCTAGTCAGCACTATTTTACTTCCCCTATTGTAATAAAGATAATAGTTCCTTCAACTGTCCAATATTTTAACACTCAATATAAGTGACTTAACTGTATGTTTTATAAATGACAAATGTCTTCACCTGGTCTTAATATGTAAATCTACCAGACAGAATATAATAGATTTTGAATGTTCCCAAATACTGGTAAGTGATACTCTACAGAACTTACCAAAAATTTTAAACTTGGGATATATTATTGTACTATGAAGGAGGAGATCAGATCCAGAGTCATTCTCCAAAAATCAATGCTCTGGTTCACTTAATCACAAAAACAAAACAAAAACAAAAAACAACACTTTAAGTGGCTAAGGTCCAATCATCATCTGAGAAAAGTTAAGTCTGCCTGGCATAGCAATGACAGCTGCATCGAACTATACAAATTTACCTTCAGAATGATTGATGACTAAGGAAATCATTAAGTTCAGTCAACAGCTAAATGTTTAAAACACATACTAATGAACATAATATACATTGGTTTTGGTATACATAGCGGTAATTAAATGTGTTTCAAGAAAAGTCTCAGAGTCCATCACACAATTACCTGGATTGAAAATATTCAACCGTAGCTTATATTACTAGAAATAACCAAAAAAAGCTGTTTAAGGTCTGTTTAAGTAATTCATAATATCTTTGAAGTAAAGCTGGGCCATTTAAATTCAGATAAATAATGGTTCATGGCCTTGGTTTGCATGATGTCCAGCAGGGTGTCATGACAGCTGTAATATCTTCTTATCACTACACAAGAGGCTAATCTATTTTCTCATTTTAGGACAGGAATGCTTCAAACCATCATTGAGATAGATGACCTGGAAAAAAGACACACATACACGCACGCGACACACACGACACACATACACATACAGGCAAAAAGAGACAAAGAATAAGGAAACATATGCACAAGGTCTAAAAGAAGCAGTAAAGAGTAGCTTATGAGAAAATTAAAAAGCCCCAATTCCACCATCTTCCTACCATCATACATGCTTCTCACAGGCAACTAACTTTTATTAGTTGGGATTTCCATCTCTTTCATTGTTTACCTCCATTTTGCTACATACTCTCAAATTAAGATATTAGCTGTTTTCTAATTAAAAAATGAGTTGGATTTCATTTGTTCCTCAGCCACTTCTCTTCCTTCAAGATTGCAATAGTTTTTCGGTCATTATTTTGACCATAATTTTCATTTAAATAATGTTTTTAGTATTTCCATTTTCCCCACAGGAGCAAGGAAGCAGCCTTGAGCTGATTCTCTTCTTCTTCACCTAAAAGCAATAGCTAACAAGAATGGGAATGAAAACTAATTCCCACAATTGACATCAGGAGTGAAATGGAGGCAGGGAATTCCAGAAAATTCCCCATAAGACGTAAGTGAGCAGGAAGAGTGGGCTATCCAGGCCTAGGAATATTATTGCAACTAGCTGGGATAGTGTAGCAGGTACTGTGGGGGAAATAGAGGTGCTCAAGTGGACCTAGAGAAACCTGTAGCCAGAAAACCATAACCAGGACTAATTGCCTCTCTTTCAGACTGAGCGCATTCACCTTCCATCCCTAGGGGAGACTGACTTAATCAATTCTAAGAACAGTAGGGTAGCAAAGGAATGCCGAAAGTGGCTCAGGGGAAAGGCACAACAAGGTGCAGGAAAAAAAAAATCACTGGAGAGGACCTCTTGCATGTCATAGGAACAATAGAAATGAGTTGTAGTCATATTTAAACTTCTCCCCTTCTCCTCAAAGGGATTCAGGAAAATCCAAAACACGTGAATGTTGATTTGCTTAAATATGAATACTAATTTTAAAAACATTCATGACCATATAAAGATTTTTGTAATTAAGGAAAAATTTAGATTTTATCAGGAAGAAGAATCACAGAAAAAGGCTAAAATGAAGGCAAAAAGAGCAACACACCATAACTTTAAATATATATCCATTGGAACTATGAAAGAATGCCAAGAATCTAAAAGGAACTCAGAAATGGCCAGATACCTAGAATGTCCATTTTTAAAAATATTTATATGACAAAGGTATCTTCAGTTAATAATAAAAAAATAATACTAATCAGAGAAGAAATTCAGAGAGTGAGCATTTTCTTGTTTTAAAGTTTAAATGTATAATCATAGTTGTAAAAAGTAGAAACTAAAATAAATGTTGAAGGTACAAGTAATAATTCTAAAACGCATTCATGAACTTGTCTTAATGAAAAGTGAAAGGCTGGGGCACCTGGGTGGCTCAGTTGGTTAAGCATCTGACTCTTGATTTAGGCTTAAGTCATGATCTCAGGGTCCGGAGATTCAGCCTGCATTGGGCTCCACACTGTGTGGAGCTTGCTTAAGATTCTCTCTATCCCTTTCCCAGCTGGAACTCCCCAACTCCCCTCCACTCATGCTGTCGCATGTGTGCACTCTCTCTCTCAAATAAATAACTTTTTTAAAAAGTAAAAGGCAAACACCTACATATTAAACTGTCAGAGTAATAATTCCTGTTTTCAAGCTTTAACTTTTGTAAATTGGTAAATGATCTTTATGTATTCATACTTATTAGAATAACATGTAAACTATATTTTCTATCTTCATTCATAGTTGATCAAAGAACATTCTGAAATAATTTGAATATTGTTTTTTAACATCAACAGATATGCAAATGAAGAGGAAGCTCTTATCATAAAAATGTGTTTGGCAGCGATTCCTTCATATTTCATAATAAATTCTAGAAATTGTATGTCTCCGTCTATGTCGACATCTGTGCTTCTGGATTGGTTCTCTTAGCTTTTACATATATCAATAGTCTAAAATATTCTATCAGTAAAGTAAGCTAGAGAAAAGATGTTATTATAAGGAACAGAAAATACATTTATTATGCTATACTCTATCAAAAAAAAACTGTATAAATGGACCTGCAAAGTTCATACATGTGTTGTTCAAGGATAATAGGTATATATGTATATATGAAATAATCATATACATACATGAATATACATAATTAAATATCTTGATATTATTATTTTGAACAAACTGTTATATGTTAGAATAATTAAGAAAAAATGTTTTTTTGTTCCTTCTCCAGTACTCTTTCTTAATGCACATCAGAGTTTCTGATTTATATGCTTTTCCTTCTCTTTAAAGAACTTGTAACATTTCTTGTGAGGCAGGTCTATTGGCAACAAATTCACTCAATTTTTGTTTGTTGTGAAAGTATTTCTCCTTCACTCTTGATAATTTCACAGGGTACAGAATTCTAGATTGATGTTTTTATTCTCTTAATATTTTAAATATTTCAATCCAGTTTCTTCTAGCTACATGATTTCTAAAAAGTCAAATGTAATTCTTTGCTCCTCTTTTGGTAAGGGGTTTTTCCCCTGATTTTGTTTTTCAGGGTTTTTTTTCTTTATCTTTGATTTTCTGAAGCTTGAAAATACTATGTGTAGGTGTAGTTTATTTGACATTTACTTGTCCTTCTTTGAGCTTTATAGATCTGAGATTTGATGTCAGACATTTATTTGGGGAAAATTCTCAGTCATCATTTCTTTTTTTTGTAAGTGATTTTAATTTTTAACACAATGTTTATTGGTTTCAGGTGTACAATATAGTGATTCCACAATTCCATACATCATTCAGTGCTCATCAGGACAAGTGTACTCTTTAATCCCCATCACCTATTTAACCCATCTCCCCCCACCTACCCCTCCTCTGATAACAGTTTGTTCTCTATAGTTAAGAGTATGTTTCTTGGCTTGCCTTTCTCTATCATTTTTCCCCTTTGCTTGTTAGTTTTGTTTCCTCATTTCCACATATGAATAAAATCATATGGCATTTGTATTTTTCTGACTGATTTCCCTTAGCATTATACTAACTCCATCCATGTTGTTGGAAATGGCAAGATTTCATTTTTTTATGACTGAATGACATTCCATTGTGTGTGTGTGTGTGTGTCTGTGTGTGTGTGTATATACACACACCCCTCTTCATCCACTCATCAATTAACAGATACTTGGACTGCTTCCTTATCTTGACTATTATATATAATGCTGCTATAAACATAGGGGTACATATATCCTTTTAAATTAGTGTTCTTGTATCCTTTGGGTAATTACCCAGTAGTGCGGTTGCTGAATTGTAGGGTAGTTCTATTTTTAATTTTTTTGAGGAACCTCCATACTGTTTTCACAGTGGCTGTACCAGTTTGCATTCCCACCAACAGTGCACAGTGTTCCTTTTTCTCTACATATTCACCAACACTTGTTGTTTCTTATGTTGTTGATTTTAACCATTCTGTCAGGTGTGAGGTGAAATCTCATTATAGTTTTGATTTGCATCTCCCTGATGGTAAATGGTGATAAATATCTTTTCATGTGTTGTCTGTTGGCCATCCAGATGTCTTCTTTGGAGAAATGTCTGTTCGTGTCTTCTCCCCATTTTTTAATTGGATTATTTGTTTCTTTTCTCTAGCTTACTTTATAGAAAAAAATGCAGTATTTAATATAACTTACAAAGCATGTGTCAATTTACTGTTTTTTTGTTGTCAGTAAGACTTCTGGTCAACCAACTTCTGGTACACCATTAGTAGTTTTGTGGGGGTCAGAAGTTATATATGGATTTTAAACTGCAAGGGGAGTCAACACCCTTAACCTGAGTTAACTGTGTGTGTATATGTGTATGTGTATAAAATGAAGGGCAGTAGTGATACAAGAGCCAGGAAAGAGGAATTAGTACTACTCTTGTTTTTATAAAGTACTTGAACTACCCATGTAGCAGTGGTGTTTTATGAACTTAGACTTGGATTAGCTGTAAATGTATAATGCAAACTCTAGGGAAACCACTAAAATACATTTTTTAAAAAAGGAAAACTGGGGGGCGCCTGGGTGGCTCAGTCGTTAAGCATCTGCCTTCAGCTCAGGTCGTGATCTCAGTCCTGGGATCGAGCCCTGCATCAGGGTCCCTGTTCAGCGGGGAGCCTGCTTCTCCCTCTCCCATTCCCCCTGCTTGGGTTCCCTCTCTCACTGTTTCTCTCTGTCAAATAAATAAATAAAATCTTTTTTAAAAAAAGGAAAACTGGTATGCTAAGAAAGAAGAGAAAATGGAATCATATAAACGTTCAATTTAAAAGCACAAAAGGCAGGAAAAGTATAAAAGACCAAAACAGTTTTTCAGAGTGGATAAAAACTAAGATCCAACCACATATTTTCTACAAGGAAACCAATCTAAATATAAAGATATATAGAGAATAAAAGTAAATGGATGGAGAAAGATAAGCCATGCTCTAACACTGATTTTTTAAAAAGATTTATTTATTTATTTTAGAGGAAGAGAGAGAGTGAGCAGGGGAGGAGAAGGGAAGGGTAGAGGCAGAGGGAGAGAGAGTCTCAAGCAGAGTTCCCACTGAATGTGGAGCCCTACACCGGGCTCAATCTTACAACCCCGAGATAATTACCTGAAATGAAATCAAGAGTCAGACACTCAACAGAATGAGCCACCAAGGTGCCCCCATGTTAACACTAATTAAAAGAAAGTGGGAGTAGCTCTATTAATTTCAGACAGAGCAACTTTAGTGCAAAGACAATTATCAGGGGTAAAGAGTGGCATTACATATGATAAGGGGTCAATTCCCCAAGAAAATATATAATCCTTAATGTATATATGCCTAGCAACATAGCATCAACATATATGACAAATTACATGAGTCAAAAACTGATAAAACTCTAAGGAAAATATATGAATATGCTCTGATAGTTGCAGATTTCAACACTCTTCTCAGAAATGGATAGATCCAGAAGACAGAAAATCATTAAGGACATATTTGAATTTAACAATCAATTGGATATAATGGATATCTATAGACTATGTGATACAACAACAGCATACACATTCTTCTCAAGATGTCATGGAATATACACCAAGATAGACCGTATTCGGGGCTATAAAACACACATTAACAAAAACAAAATAACAGAAATTGTACCATGTCTGCTCTCAGACCATAATGGAACTAAACTAGAAATCAGTAACAGAATGATAGGTAGAAGATCCCAAAATACTTGTTTACAACAGACTCGTAAATAACACGAGTCAGTGAAGAAATTACTGGAGAATTTTAAAATTTTTGAAATGAAACGGAAACACAGCTTATCAAAATGTGTGGGTACAGTGGAATCAGTAAGTGAGAAACTTATAGAATTAAATGCATATATTAAAGAGAAAAAGATCTAAAGTCTATCATCTTAGCTTCCACCTTAGGTAAAAAAAAAAATATCGAGATTAAAAAAGAATTAAGTGTTTTTTGTTTTGTTTTTGGAAAAACAAAAAGCCAGAAGAAATGGCTAAATGATAGAAAACACAGAGATTACTTGATTTGAAATTTTAAGACAGGTATCTTTTTTTTTTTGGTGTGCTTATTTGAAATTTAATTTTTATTTTCTATATTTAAATCCCCCCTTTTTTGTTGTTGTCATTGCAAAATTTATGGTCTTCTACACAGTTTCTTCTTTCCAGGAGCAGTTTTAAATCTTGATATTTCACTGTAAAAGGCTTTTCTGGCTGCTTGTAAATGTTATAAAATTTTAGGAAAAGGTAATAACTTAGAAAAGCAAAATCACGTATAGCAAATAGAAAAATCTGAGCAGATTCTTTTGTATCCCTTTTCTTTTGGATAACATGGTACTTGAAAGGTTGAGATTAACTTGCCAAAATTTCTTTTTACTATGCTCACAGCTCAACAATGAGCAGCCCTTCACTTTTTTGGGAAGGTATTTTCCTTTCAAACCAATATTCTGCAACTGTCACATTGTGGAACAGAACTGGAGTAATTCAAGTTTTGTATCTTCGGCTTTGCAATCACTGCACTCATTATTTATTTCAATTTGTGGTTTGCACATGAGGATATGTCATACCAGTAGGATTAGAGACACAAACTGAATCAGAAGAAAGCTAGAAAGATTTTTGAGCTGTTACAAATTTACTCTTAAAAGAATCATGTGTAGCTGAGTCTACATATTTCCAGGCTAGTTCTATAACAGAGTTCTCCAAAGTAACTCCCAAGTATAAAATAACACTTCTTAAAGATAAATAATATTTACATACTAATATGAAGTATATTTATATGTGTGTAATTGAAATTCAATAATGTGGTAAATATTTGGAAATTAGACAAAAGATTTGGAGGTTAATTCTGGGAGTTAATATTCCTGGCAATATTAAAATTGTTGGCATTTAATGATAATAAAAAGATTAAGTGTTAATAAATGTTATTACTGAACTGGAATGCTTTGGAGAAAAAGCATCCCTTTATTGACTATACCCATATTTGACCACTTCCATTATAGTGCCCTTGGAATTGACTGAATGGAATGAATTCTAAGAATTAGAAGAGCACAAATTTTATACTTACTCAGTTTTATTGTTTGTAGTAATATCATTTTTATTTTAAAAATACTATAACTGAATAAAGCAATTATGCTAATTATGTTATGAATAAGTAGATTCAATATAAAAGAGATGCAATTATAAAATCAAGTAAATTAAGGGAAAATACCATTATGTTAAAGTTTAACTGAAAATATGAAATATTGCTATCTATATTCTAAAAATATATATTCTTAAACATTTTATCAGTAACAATAAACACTTCTGGTACCATATTTAAATCATTAAGACAGTTACCCACCAAATGCAACCTGGAATTCTCAGAGAAATGCTTGATTCCAGATCCAGAACAGGGAAAGTAACGAGGGATCCTGATATAAACCTGAATAGCAGAAAGAAGCAAGTATTTAAAAAAAAAAATAGGATCATGAAAAAAAGTTTCAGGAGTAAGCCTGAATTCATGTCTACTTAACAGAATCTTGTAGGAGAAATCCTTCATAGGGAAGCATGATATCAACGCCAAAAACATAATCTTGGTTTGAATATTAGAACATCTGCTTATTTTGTCTGAAGGCAAATCATGTATCATACTTATTGGTGAATGAGGATAATGATACTTATTTCACCGGATTATTGAGAGGGTCACATAGCAAACAATATTTGACTTATGTTAGGCACATCCTAACTCTTAGATCACTTGACCATATCCATATAGCTCTAGAGATTTTAAAGCAAGTTTTATCCTACAGAGTTTATAAACCATTCTAAACAAAAATGTGGGTTATTCAGAGCTGTCTTGATCTATGGATAATCTCCATTTCATCCACTATTAGAACCAGTGATATTTTCACCATTGGCCAACATTCGGGTTAAGATTATTATTACTGTTTTAACTATGAATTCTTTACCCTCTGAAGCAACAGAGCAAATAAAAACAAATTTAAAAAAAACAATGCAAACAGTGCTTTTTTTTGAGATCACCCAGAGCCCATGAGTTAAGTTTCTTTGAATAGAAGTCAGAAATGTGGCCTATATTTGTAGACTCAAGAGAATACCTTCTAGGAATAAACTTCTTGATTTTATTTATCCTTTGTCATTTTTTACTGACTTGGGAATCAGGGCCACTTAAATTTCACTTGATCCATTTTCCCAGCAATGTGTTAGTTTATGACAAAGCAGGGTTTTATGGAGCTTTTGATCTATAGAGTTCTCTTTGATTGTGGGAAGCTCAAACTCCTGTTAGGAATACAGATTAAAAGAGGTGAAAGTCTATGAAAAGATAAAAATTAACCATTGACATAGTGCTGTGTATTTGCAATTGCAAATAATCCTTTATAGGAAAATTATAAAATCACGATTTAAGAATTAATTTTACACCTGGGCACCTTTCCCAATGTCCTAGTATTTTTAAATATTACAGCTTAAGTAGATTTTCAGGTCATAACATTTGATCCTTAACAACAAAAATAACATAACTTGGAATAAGTCATTGAAGTCTTCTAAGTTTCCTATAACAAAAAATTAGTGATTATAATAGTAACTTACTTCAAAAGGTTGCTGTAAAGATTAAATGTGATGATATAAAAAAAATCACTTGGAAAATTGTCAGCAGTAGTAGAAGCAGTAGTAATAGTAAATTTTACCACTCTATGCTGTGAATAATACACATGGATGTGTGTATGTATATATATGGTATATCTGTAGATATAGAGAGATATATACATATCTCTATACAGATATATCTCTCTATATCTGTATAGATAGAGATATATTTCACAACTTCTTTATTAATCCCTTCATAGATACTTAGATTGTTTCCAAGTATTGGCCATTATGAATAATGCTGCAATAAACATGGGGGTGCGGATACCTCTTTGTTATCCTGTTCTCATTTCCTTTACATATATACTCAGAAGTGGGATTGCTGGTTCATATGGTAGTTCTATTTTTCATTTTTTGAGGAACCTCCATAATGTCTTCCCTAGTGGCAAACAAATTTACATAACCACCAATAGTGCACAAGGAGTCCTTTATCTCCACATCCTCTCCATTTACCTGTTGTCTTCTTGATAGTCATTCTAACAGGTGTCTGCTGATAATCTCGTTGTTGTTCTCATTTGCATTTCCCCTGATGATGAGTGATGTTGAGTACATTTTCATGGACTTGTTGGCCATTTGGCTGTCTTCTTTGGAAACATCTGTTCCTCTACCCATTTTTAAACCAGATTTTTTTTTATATTTAATTGAGTTTTTAGATATTTTGGACATTAACCCCTTGTCTAATCTTTGATTTGCAAATAATTTCTCCCATTCTGTAGATTGCCTTTTCGTTGATTTTTTTTTTCCTTTTCTGTGCAGGATCTTTTTAGTTTTGTATGACCCTATTTGTTGACTTTGCTTTTTGTTGCTTGTGCTTTTGGTGTCATATTTTTAAAAATATTCATTTACTTATTTGAGAGAGAAAGAGCAGGAGGGGCAGAGAGAGAGAATCCCAAGCAGACTCCACAAAGAGTGCAGAGCCAGGCACAGGGCTAGATCTCACAACCCTGAGATCACGACCTGAGCTGAAACCAAGAGTTGGACATTTAACCAACTGTTCCACCCAGGCACCCCTCCTATTTCTTAAAACAAATCATGGCTTAGACCAATGGGAAGGAGCTTCTTCACTATGTTGTCTTCTGGAAGTTTTACAGTATCCAGTATCTAGTTATCATGTTTAAGTCTTTAATCCATTTTCAGTTAAATTTTGTAAGTGATATAAGATGGGTCCAATTTCATTTTTCTGCATATGGCTGTCCAGTTTTCCTAGCACTATTTCTTGTAGAGACTATCCTTTCCCAAATGTTTCTTAACCATATATGGAGTCTTTATTTCTGAGTTCTCTATTCTGTTCCATTGGTCTATGTCTATTTTTATTCTAGCACCATACTGTTTTAATTACTATAGATCTGGTGCACCTGGGTGGCTCAGTTGTTAAGCATCTGCCTTCAGCTCAGGTCATGATCTCCAGGTCTTGGGATCAAGCCCTGCATCAGGCTTCCTGCTCAGCAGGGAGTCTCCTTCTCTCTCTCTCTCTCTCTCTCTCTCTCTCTCCCCCTCTCCCCCTCTCCCCCTCTGCCCCTTCCCACCACTCATTCTCTTTCTCAAATAAATAAATGAAATCTTTAAAAAAAATATTACTACAGGTTAATAGTATATTTTGAAATCAGGAAATGTGATGCTTTTTGCTGTTTTCCTTCTTTCTCATCTCTGCTTTAGCTATTCTGGGTTTTTTGTGTTTCCACACAGATTTTAGTGTTTGTTTTTTTTTATGTGAAAATGGCTTTGGAATTTTGATAGGAATTGCATTGAATCTATAGACAGCTTGTTAGAATAGACATTTTAACCATATTAATTTTTCCAATCCATTAACACAGGATGCCTTTGCATTTATTTGTGTTGTCTTCATTTCTTTCACCAAGGTCTTGGAGTTTGTAGTGTACATTTCTTTCCCTTCCTTGGTTAAACTGATTCCTAAGTATTTTATTGGTTTTGATGCTATTGTGAGTGGGATAATTTTTTTATTTCACTTACAGATATTTTGTTGTTAGTATGTAGAAATGCAACTGATTTCTCTATTGATTTTATATCATTCAACTTTGTTGAATTCATTGATGGGTTTTAATGATTTTTTAAGGAGAGTTTTTAGGATTTTCTACATAAAATTATATCACCTGTAAATAATGACAATTCTATTTTTTTCTCTCTGATTTGGCTGGCTTGTATTGCTTTCTCTTGTCTAATTTCTTTGTCTTGCTTAAGTCTATCTAGGACTTCTACTACTATGTTGAATAAAAGTGGTGAGAGTTGTCACCCTTACCTTGTTCCTGATCTTACAAGAAAAACTTTCCATTTTTCACCATTCAGTATATTAGTTGTGGGGTTATCATAAATGATATTGTGTTGAGTTATGTTCCTTCTATACTAAATTTGTTGAGATGTGTGTTGTCAGATGTTTTTTCCACATGTGATTTTATCTTACATTCTATTAATGTGGTGTATCACATTTATAGATTTATGTTTTTGCTTTTTTTAAATTTTATTTTATTATGTTATGTTAGTCACCATACATTATATCATTAGTTTTTGATGTAGTGTTCCATGATTCCTTGTTTGCGTATAACCCTCAGTGCTCCATTCAATACGTGCCCTCCATAATACCCATCATCGGGCTAACCCATCCCCCCACCACTCTCCCCTTTAAAACCCTCAGTTTGTTTCTCAGAGTCCATAGTCTTTCATGGTTCATCTCCCCCTCCGATTTCCCCCCCCTTCTTTTTTCCCTTCCTACTATCTTTGTCTTTTTTTTTTTTAAACATATAATGTATTATTTGTTTCACAGGTACAGGTCTGTGATTCATCTGTCTTACATAATTCATAGCACTCACCATAGCACATACCCTCCCCAATGTCCATCACCCAGCCACCCCATCCCTCCAAACCCCCACCACTCCAGCAACCCTCAGTTTGTTTCCTGAGATTAAGAATTCCTAATATCAGTGAGATTATGATACTTGTCTTTCTCTGATTGACTTAATTCGCTTAGCATAATACCCTCTAGTCCCGCCACATCACTGCAAATGGCAAGATTTCGTGTTTTTTTGATGACTGCATAATATTCCATTTATATATACCACTTCTTTATCCATTCATCTGTTGATGGACATCTTGGCTCTTTCCATAGTTTGGTTATTGTGGACATTGCTGCTATAAACATTGGGGTGCACGTACCCCTTCGGATCACTACATTTGTATCTTTAGGATAAATACCCAGTAATGCAATTGCTGGGTTGTAGGGTAGCTCTATTTTCAACTTTTTGAGGAACCTCCATCCTGTTTTCGAGAGTGGCTGCACCAGCTTGCATTCCCACCAACAGTGTAGGACATCTGTCATTTCCTGACTTGTTAACTTTAGTCATTCTGACTGGTGTGAGTTGATATCTCATTGAGGTTTTGATTTGGATTTCCCTGATGCCGAGTGATGTTAGGCACTTTTTCATGTGTCTATTGGCCATTTGGGTGTCTTCTTTGGAAAAATATCTGTTCGTGTCTTCTGCCCATTTCTTGATTGGATTATTTGTTCCTTCGGTGTTGAGTTTGATAAGTTCTTTATAGATTTTGGATACTAGCTCTTTATCTGTCATTAGCAAATATCTTCTCCCATTATGTCAGTTGTCTTTTGGTTTTGTTGACTGTTTCCTTGCTGTGTAAAAGCTTCTTATCTTGAAGTCCCAATAGTTCATTTTTGCCTTTGCTTCCCTTGCCTTTGACGATGTTTCGAGGAAGAAGTTGCTGCGGCTGAGGTCAAAGAGGTTGCTGCCTGTGTTCTCCTCTAGGATTTTGATGGACTCCTATCTCACATTTAGGTCTTTCAACCATTTGGAGTCTATTTTTGTGTGTGGTGTAAGGAAATGGTCCAGTTTCATTCTTCTGCATGTGGCTGTCCAGTTTCCCAACATCATTTGTTGAAGAGACTTTTTTCCATTGGACATTCTTTTCTGCTTTGTCAAAGACGAGTTGACCATAGAGTTGAGGGTCCATTTCTAGGCACTCTATTCTGTTCCATTGATCTGTGTGTCTGTATTTGTGCCAGTACCATACTGTCTTGTTGATGACAGCTTTGTAATAGAGCTGGAAGTCCGGAATTGAGATGCCACCAGCTTTGCTTTTCTTTTTAATATTCCTCTGGCTATTTGGGGTCTCTTCTGGTTCCATACAAATTTTAGGATTATTTGTTCCATTTCTTTGAAAAAAGTGGATGGTATTTTGATAGGGATTGCATTGAGTGTGTAGATTGCTCTAGGTAGCATTGACATCTTCACAATATTTGTTCTTCTAATCCATGATCATGGAATGTTTTTCCATTTCTTTGTGTCTTCCTCAATTTCTTTCATGAGTATTTTATAGTTTTCTGAGTACAGATTCTTGCCTCTTTGTTTAGATTTATTCCTAGGTATCTTATGGTTTTGGGTGCAATTATAAATGGGATCGACTCCTTAATTTCTCTTTCTTCTGTCTTCTTGGTGTATAGGAATGCCACTGATTTCTGTGCATTGGTTTTATATCCTGCCACTTTACTGAATTCCTGTATGAGTTCTAGCAGTTTTGGGGTGGAGTCTTTTGGGTTTTCCACATAAAATATCATACCATCTGCAAACAGTGAGAGTTTGACTTCTTGGTGATTCGGATGACTTTTATTTCTTCTTCTTGTCTGATTGCTGTGTCTAGGACTTCTAGTACTATGTTGAATAGCAGTGGTGATCATGGACATCCCTGCCATGTTCCTGATCTTGGGGGGAAAGTTCTCAGTTTTTCCACATTGAGAATGATATTCACTGTGGTTTTTCATAGATAGCTTTTATGATATGGAGATCTGTACTCTCTCTCTGAAGTGTTCTAATCAATAAAGGATGCTCTACTTTGTCAAATGTTTTTTCTGCATCTATTGAGAGGATCATATGATTCTTGTTCTTTCTTTTATTAATGTATTCTATCACATTGATTGATTTTCAGATGTTGAACCTTGCAGCCCAGGAATAAATCCCACTTGGTCATGGTGAATAATACCTTTAATGTACTGTTGGATTCTATTGGCTAGTATTTTGGTGAGAATTTTTGCATCCATGTTCATCAGGGATATTGGTCTGTTATTCTCTTTTTGATGGGGTCTTCATCTGGTTTGGGGATCAGGGAAATGCTGGCCTCATAGAATGAGTTTGGAAGTTTTCCTTCCATTTCTATTTTTGGAAGAGTTTCAGAAGAATAGGTATTAATTCTTTAAATGTTAGATAGAATTCCCCTCGGAAGCCATCTGGCCCTGGGCTCTTGTTTTTTGGGAGATTTTTGATGACTGCTTCAATTTCCTTAGTGGTTATAGGTCTGTTCAGGTTTTCTACTTCTTCCTGATTTAGTTTTGGTAGTTTATACATCTCTAGGAATGCATCCATTTCTTCCAGATTATCTAATTTGCTGACATATAGTTACTCATAATATATTCTTATAATTGTTTGTATTACTTTGGTGTTGGTTGTGATCTCTCCTCTTTCATTCATGATTTTATTTATTTGGGTCCTTTCTCTTTTCTTTTCCATAAGTGTGGCCAGGGGTTTATCAGTCTTATTAATTTTTTCAAAGAACCAGCTCCTAGTCTCGTTGATCCGTGCTACTGTTCTTTTGATTTCTATTTCATTGATTTCTACTCTGCTCTTTATTATTTCTCTTATCCTCCTGGGTTTAGGCTTTATTTGCTCTTTTTCCAGTTCCTTTAGGTGTAGGGTTAGGTTATGTATTTGAGACCTTTCTTGTTTCTTGAGAAAGGCTTGTATTGACATATACTTTCCTCTTAGGACTACCTTTGCTGTGTCCCAAAGATTTTGAATGGTTGTGTTTCCATTTTCATTTGTTTCCATGAATTTTTTAAATTCTTCTTTAATTTTCTGTTGGCACATTAATTCTTTAGTAGGATGCTCTTTAGCCTCATGTATTTGAGTTCTTTCCGACTTTACTCTTGTGATTCAGTTCTAGTTTCAAAGCATTGTGGTCTGAAAATATGCAGGGAATGATCCCAATCTTTTGGTTCCAGTTGAGACTTGTTTTGTGACCTAGGATGTGATCTATTCTGGAGAATGTTCCATGGGCACTAGAGAAAAATGTGTATTCTATTGCTTTGGAATGGAATATTCTGAACATATCTGTGAAGTCCAGTTGGTCCAGTGTGTCATTTAAAGTCTTTATTTCCTTGTTGATCTTTTGCTTAGATGATCTGTCCATTTCAGTGTGGGGGGTGTTAAAGTCCCCCACTATTATTGTATTGTTGTCGATGTGTTTCTTTGCTTTTGTTATTAATTGCCTTATATAATTGGCTGCTCCCATGTTCGGGGCATAGATATTTACAATTGTTAGATCTTCTTGTTGGATAGACCCTTTAAGTAGGATATAGTGTCCTTCCTCGTCTCTTATTACAGTCTTTGTTTTAAAATCTAGTTTGTCTGATATAAGGATTGCCACCCCAGCTTGCTTTTGGTGTCCATTAGCATGGAAACTAGTTTTCCACACCCTCACTTTCAATCTGGCGGTGTCTTTGGGTCTAAAATGAGTCTCTTGCAGACAGCATATGGATGGGTCTTGTTTTTTAATCCAATCTGATAGCCTGTATCTTTTGATTGGGGCATTTAGCCCATTTACATTCAGGGTAACTCTTGAAAGGTATGAATTTAGTGCCATTGTATTGCCTGTAAGGTGATTGTTACTATCTATTGTCTGTGTTCCTTTCTGGTCTATGCTGCTTTTAGGCTCTCTCTTTGCTTAGAGGACCCCTTTCAATATTTCTTGGAGGGCTGGTTTCGTGTTTGCAAATTCCTTTAGTTTTTGTTTGTTCTGGAAGCTTTTTATCTCTCCTTCTATTTTCAATGACAGCCTAGCTGGATATAGTATTCTTGGCTGCATATTTTTCTCGTTTAGTGCTCTGAAGATATCATGCCAGTCCTTTCTGGTCTGCCAGGTCTCTGTGGATAGGTCTGTTGCCAATCTAATGTTTCTACCATTGTAGGTTACAGATCTCTTCTCCCAAGCTGCTTTCAGGATTTTCTCTTTGTCTCTGGTACTCGTAAGTTTTACTATTAGATGTCCGGGTGTTGACCTATTTTTATTGATTTTGAGAGGGGTTTTTTGTGCCTCCTGGATTTTGATGCCTCTTTCCTCCACCAAATTAGGCAAGTTCTCTGCTGTAATTTGCTCCAATATACCTTCTGCCCCCCCCCTTACTTCTTCTGGGATCCCAGTTATTCCTATATCGTTTCTTCTTATGGTATCACTTATCTCTCGAATTCTGCCCTCGTGATCCAGTAGTTGTTTCTCTCTTTTTTTTCTCAGCCTCTTTATTCTCCATCATTTGGTCTTCTGTATCACTAATTCTCTCTTCTGCCTCATTTATCCTAGCAGAGCCTCCATTTTTTATTGCACCTCATTAATAGCCTTTATGATTTCAACTTGGTTAGATTTTAGTTCTTTATTTCTCTAGAAAGTGATTCTCTGGTATCTTCCATGCTTTTTTCAAACCCAGCTAGTATCTTTATAATCATCATTCTGAACGCTAGTTCCAACATCTTACTAATGTCCATATTGATTAGGTCCTGGAAGTCAGTACTGCCTCTTGTTCTTTTTTTTTTTGAGGTGAATTTTTCCATCTTGTCATTTTTTCCAGAGAACAATAGATGAATGAAAGAACAAAATGCTAACAGGGCAACAATGACCACAGATAAATGTACACTAAAGAAATCAGAAAAGACCCAAAACTGGGGGAAAAGTAAAGGGAAAGAAGGGGAAAAAAAGAATATGATCAGGCTGTTGAGTAGATCAGTGCCACAGTCTAGATTTTGGGCATATTTTGGTGCATTAGAAACTGCCTCTCAAAATTTTAAAGAAAGAAAAACTTATATATGTACAAAAATAAGGGTAAATACAATGAAGGGATGGGATATGACTGTAAAGATGAAAATTATAAAAGGTTTTATAAAAGGAATTGATAAGATAAGTTGATTGAAAAAAAGAAGAGAAATTTCAAAAAAGGCGGTGGAAAGAATGTGATAAGGCAGGAGGCTAGAACAAAGCCATACACTAGAGATTTAGGGTGTATTTTGGTCTGTTAGAAGAAACTGTATCCCAAAATTTTAAAGAGAGTACTTATAGGTATACAAAAAATAAGGTTAACTATAATGAAGGGATAGAATATGACTCTAAAAATGAAAAATAAAAGAAAATTTAAAAAGTGATTGAAAACAAAAAGAAAAAGAAAAAATAAAGCAAATTTAAAAAATTAACTTCGAAAGACTAAAGAATCATGGGGGAAAAAGCCATGAATTCTATGTGCTGTATCCCCGTACTGCTGGAGTTCTGCCATTCTCATTGATCGGTAAACTTGGTCTTGGCTGGCTGTTCTTGCTGATCTTCTGGTGGAGGGCCTGTCGCAGTGGTTCTCAGATGTCTTTGCTGGAGGTGGAATTGCCCTGCCCTTGTCGGGGGCCAGGCTAGGTAATCTGCTCGGGTTTGCTCCTGGGAGCTTTTGTTCCCTGCAAGCTTTCCATACAGGTTTGGAGGATGAGAGTGAAAATGGCGACCTCTCAGTCTCCACCCTGGAGGAGCCAAGAACTCAGGGCCCCACTCTTCATTGTGCCCCCAGAGAAAAGCAATCACTCCTGTCTGCCCTGTCTCTGGCTGCACCCCGTGTTCACCCGGCTTGTGACTGAGCATGTCTATCTGTGGCACATGACCCCGTGTGGAGTCTCCAAACCCAGCAGATCCCTGTGGTGTGCCCCTGCGCTGCTCCTCCTGGGGGAGGAAGGGGCATCTCCCCGGATCTGCTGCTTGTTGGGTCCCTGCTGGAAGAGCAGTGGCCCGACTGTTCAGCGGATCACGGTTTATGGCAACCCTGAGCTGAGAGCCCACTCCTTGGATCTTTCTCTGCAGCCAGCTTCCCTGCCCCAATACCTGGGAGCTCTGCGGCACTCAGGCACCCCTGGTCTTTCTGTGACCCCAAGGGTCCTGAGACCACACTGTCCCAGCAAGGGTTCCATCCCCCGCTTAGCCACTGAAGCAACATCCCTCAGTGGAGCAGACTTCTAAAATTCCTGATTTTGTGCTTGCTGCTCTATCACTTGCCAGTAGCCATCTAATGGCCACTCCCTCCCCCTGTGGTCTATCTTCCCATATATCGCCTCAGATTCACTTCTCCTCACGTCCTACCTTCCAGAAAGTGGTCGCTTTTCTGTTAAGAGAGAGTTGCTGCTATTTTCTTTGATCTCCTGTTGAGTTTGTAGGTGTTCAGAATGGTTTGATCCCTATCTAGCTGAATTACTGGGACCAGATGAAATTTAGGTCTCCTACTCCTCTGCCATCTTGCTCCTTCTCTGTAGATTTATATATGTTGAACGCTTCTCACATCACAGGGATAAATCCCACTTGGTCATTGTGTATAGTCCCTTAAGTGTGTTGTTAAATTCAGTTTGCTAATTTTTTTTGTTGAGAATTTTTGCATCAATATTCATAAGGATGTTGGACTCTATATATGTTTTCTTGTAATGTCTCTCTCTGACTTTGGCATTAGGGTAATGTTAACAAGTAAACAACACTATCTTGAACAACCATTAGTCAAAGAGGAAATTAAAAATAATTTTATGTTCATGATAAAACTCTCCACAAAATAGGAAGTTTCCTCAACACAAATGTCATTTATGGAAAAGCCCACACCTAGCATAATCAATGATGAAACACTGAAAACTTTTCATCTAAGACGTAGTACAAGGCAAGAATACCTTCTCTCACCACTTGTATTCAACATAGTAACTTGTATTCAACCTAGTCTTAGAAATCCTACCTAGAGCAGTCAGACCAAAAGTATCCAAATTGAAAATAGAAAAAGTAAAATCATCTCCATTTATAGATGACAAGATTATAAAGATATAGAAAACCCCAAAAATTCTACCCAAACATTGTTAGACCTGATAAATTAAGTAGATTAGCAGGAGAAAAAAATCAACATAGGAAAAAAACAGTGATGTCACTATATGAAAACAATGAACTATCCAAAAAGGAAACTAAAAAAAATCCCATTCACAACAGCAACAAAAATAAAGTGCCAAGGCACAAACTTAGCCAAAGAGGAGAAAGAGTTGTATACTGAGAATTATAAAACACTGATGAAGAAACTAAAGAAGACACAAATAGATGGAAAGGCATCTCATGTTTATGGATTGTAAGAATTCATGTTAAAGTATCTAAAATGACTACAGATTCAATGTATTACCTATCAGTCCTAATGATAATATCTTCCAGGAGTGTAATACAATATCACAATAAGGATACTAATATTGATACATTAAAATATATAACATTTCAAACTCATTAAGATCCCTCCTCTTGCTCTTCCAGAGCCATAACCATTTCATTCTCAACTTTACCACATTCTTAAACACAGGCAACTGCTAATCTCTTCTTCATTTCTATAATATTGTCATTTCAAGAATGTTAACAAATTGGATCATTCCGTATATCTTTGTTTTTCCACAACATAATTTTCTGAAAATTCACCCATGTTTTTGTGTGTATTAATACGATGTGTGTGTGTGTGTGTGTGTGTGTGTATAAGATTTTATTTATTTGAGAGAGAAAGACTAAGTGGGAGAGAGACAGAGAGAGAATTTAAAGCAGACTCCACACTGAGCTCAGAGTTGGATGTGTGCTTCATCCTATGACTGTGAAATCATGACCTGAGCCAAATCCAAGAGTCAGATGCTTAACCAACTGAGCCACGTGGACACCCCAATACTGTACTTGTTTTTATTGATAAGTCATGTTACAGAGATACAAAACATTATGCTTAACCATTTGCCCATTAAAGAATATCTGGTTACTTTCTAGTTTGGGGCTATTGGGAATAAAGCATAAAAATTTGTGAACAGGTTTTTATGTGAACATAAGTCTTTGTTTCTCTGGGATCATTGCCCAAAAGTACCATTGCTGGGTTGTACTGTAATTTCATGGTGAGGTTTGCTGTTGTTGTTGTTGTTGTTTTCAAGTAATTTCCAAACTTTCCAATGTATTTGTATTATTCTCTATCTCCCCATCTCTAAAGTGATCCAGTTTCTCACTATCTTTGCCAGCATATAATATTTTCACAATTTAAAAAAATTATCCATTCTGGTAGATGTGTAGTGATATTTCATTGTGGTTTTAATTAGAATTTCTGTAATGGCTAATGATGCTGGACATATTTTCATGTGTTTATATGCCATTTGTTTATTTTCTAAAATGTCTGTTTTTCTACTTTTTCCCATTTTCTAATTGGATTGTAGGCTTTCTATTAAGTTTTAACTGTACTCTATGTATTCTAGATGCTAATACTTGGTCAAAAATGTGGTTTGTAAATATTTTCTCCATCTGTATCTTGTGTTTTTATCTTCTTAAGAGGGTCTTTCAGAGCAATTGTTATTTATTCTTAATTTTTAAAAATCAGAGCACTTATTTTTTTAAATTTTGATGTAGGACAGTTTATAATTTTCTTTCATGGATGGTACTCTTGGTGTCAGGTCTAAGAACTCTTTACGTAGTTCCAATCCCAAAGATTTTCTTTTATGTTACTTTCTAAAAATTATATAGTTTTATGTTATACATTTAAACTCATGATCCATTGGGAAGTTATGTTTTAGTCTTGGGTTTTTCAAATACTGCATCACCACATGTCTGAAAAAAAGGTTAAGCATGTTTCTGTAGGTCTCCTTGTGGGCCTCCATTTTGTTACATTGATCTATATATCTCTCCTTCTACCAACATATACAGTTTTAGTTATTGAACTATGTATATTAAGTCTTGTAATCAGGCACAGAAATTCCTCACATTTTATTCTTCCTTTCCAAAATAGTTTGGGCTATTTTAGTTCTTGTGCCTTCCCATATACATTTTACACTAATCTCTCTACATTTAAATAATTTGATAGAGGGTCACCTGGGTGGCTCAGTTGGTTAAGGGTCTGCTTTTGGCTCAGGTCATGGTCCCAGAGTGGTTTCCAGCTTAGTGGGGAGCCTGCTTCTTCCTTCCCCCCAACCACTTGCGCTCTCTCTTGCTCTCTCAAATAAATAAGTTTTAAAAATAATTAGATAGCTAGATAGATTGTGTGTGTGTGTCTGTCTGTGAGGAATTTCAGGACTATTTTAAGCCAATCTATCAATTTGGAGACAATTTACACCTTCACTATACTGAGCCTTTCAAACCATGAACATATTATGTATGTTTATTTTCTTTTCTAGCTTTATTTCTCTGGATAGACCTCTAACACAGTGTTCAATAAAAATGGTGAGAGAGCTTATCCTTGACTTGTTCTCATCCTACAGGGAAAGCATTTAGTCTTTTCTCATCAAGTATAATGGTAGTTGCAGGGTTTTGGTAGATGTTATTTATTAACTTAAAGAAATTTTCCTCTATTTCTATTTTGCTGAGGGTTTTCTTTTTAATCATAAATGGGTATTGAATTTTGTCAAATGCTTTATCTGCATTGTTTTATATAATCATGTCAGTTTTGTTCTTTAGCATGTTAATATAGTGGATTCCATTGTTTCATTTTCAGTTACTGAATGAACATTTCATCCTTGGAATTCATCCCCACTTGGTCATGGTGTATAACTCTTATTGTATATTGCTAAATTCTATGTAATAACATTTTGTTAAGAAATTTTGCATATATATTTACAGGTATTGGTATATAGTGGGGTTTTTTTTGAATTTTTTTTGTCTGGATTTGGTAATAGAGACATACTAACTTCATGGAAGGAAATGAGATTTGTTCCCTCATGTTATGTTTTCCATAAGAGATTATGTAGAATTGGTGTTAATTCCTCTTTGTTTGGTAGAATCTTCCAGTGAAACCATGTGGGCCTCTAGATTTCTTCATTGGACATTTAAAAATTGTAACTATTAAGGTCATTGAATTCATAAGACAATTCAATTTCTCTATTTCATATTTCATGAGTTGTGGTAGTGGGTGTTTTGTGAGGAGTTGGTCTATTTCATCTAAGTTGTTAAATTGATGCATTTAGAGTTGTTCATAGTATTCTTTTATCCTTAGATGTCTTCAAAATGCGTAGTAACATCTCCTATTTTATTTCTAATATTAGTTACTTACATCATTGCTTTTGGTCAGTCTTGCTAGAGTCTGTCAGTTGTATTGATATTTTCAAAGAGCCGTTTTTTAAATTGATTTTTCTCTATTGCTTTTCTGTTTTCAGTGTTGTTGATTTCTCATTAGTTTATGTCTTGTGAGTTTCTTTTGCTCTTCAAGTTCTAAGTTCTTGAGGTGAGAGCTTAGATTATTGGTTTAGGACTTTTCTAATGAGTACATCTATTGCTGTAAATTTACCTCCCCAATTGATTTAGCTGTGCCACACAAACTTTGACATATTTCATTTGACTATCATTTTAACACATTTCATTTCCCTTGAGACTTCCTCTTTGAGTCCTGGATTATTTATGAGTATGATGTATAGTTTCTAAGTATTTGGAGTTTTTCCTTTTAACTTTCTATTGTTGATTTCTACTTTGGTTCTATTGTAGTTGGATAAAATATTCCATATGACAAATTATTTTGAGTTTTATTTTTTTATGACCCAAAATATGGTCTATCTTGGTATATGTTCTGTAGACCCTTGAGATAAATATCTATTTTGTTGTCATTGGATGGGATGTTGTAAAAATGTTGATTATATCCCATTGGTTGTTTGGTATTTTTTGTTTTTATATTCTTGTTGGTTCTCTGTCCAGTTGGTCTATCAGTTTTTGAGAGAGAAATGTTAAAGCCCCACCTATAATTGTGGATTGGTTTATTTCTCAGTTATCTATGTATCTGTTGGCATTTCCAAGTTGTCTGCTTCCTCACGTCCAAGTCTAATGGAAGTCTACCATATGCAGCAAAAACAAAACCCGTAGAACTCATTATCATGCTAACCCTTGGATCCTGGGGTCCTAGGCAGTCTTATTTCCTTTATCAAGTTTTTACAGTTATCTTGCATTTGTTTTATATATTATGTCCAGGGTTTTTAGTTGTATTCAGTGAGAAGAATAGGAAAAACTATGTCTACTTCCCTTCCTGAAGAGAAAGTCTATCTTTTTCTATTTATATTCTATCTCTGGTGTACAACAATCCCCTAAAAATATATTCCTGTCATTTTAAGGTAGTGCTTCTCAACTTGAATGCAAGTTAGAATTACATGGGATCTTTAAACATTACTTATATCCTGATAACACCCCTAAATGTTTTGATTTATAGTTTGGAGTTATTCCCTGAAAATTGGAACTTATAAAAGCTCTCCGTTAGTTCAAATAAGGAAAAGTGGAGGATCACTATTTTGAGTAAATATTAAGTAATTCAAGGATAGAACCATAAGTACCCTGACATGATCTACCCTCTTGATCAAACCAGTTGAGTCTCTCCCTTCCATGAGATTCTAGGTTAATGTCTGAGTTAACGGAATCTCACCAGTTGGCCTGAGCCACTGACCTATGAGTACATGCTGTTATTATTATATCATCACTTTCATTGCTGAGAGGAAAATACTTAGATAAAAATCTATACAGAGAAACATCAGCAAGGTGGTAGAATATGAGGATACTGACTCCCTACTCCCATGAACACACCAAATATTCAACTACACATAGATGACAACCATCTGGCAGAAATCCAGAAACCAGTTGAGTAAATTCTGCATATTGGACAACTGAGAAAACACCCACATTGAAGTGGGTAGGAAAAGCTGAGAAACACTCAGGCCATAAATCCCACCCCTAGCACAGTACCTTATAATCAGGAAGAAATCCTCAACTCCCATCTTTTCCCTGAGGATCAAGGGTTTTGGATCACACATCTAGTAATACCTGGGACATTGGCTTCTATATCATCTAGCTCAGAGAGCCAGTGGGGTTTGGCATTTTGGGGTCCTGTAGCACCACAGAATATAAATGAGCTGTTTTTAACCATATCTTCAGAAAATATAAAATTGCCAGTAGGTACATGAAAAAAAATGCTCAATATCATCATCATCAGGGTGGTGCAAGTCAAAACCACAGTGAGGCATATCCCCTCACACCTGTTAAGATGGCTATTACCAGAAAGACAAGAGATAAGTGTTGGCCAGAATGTGAAGGAAAGGGAACCCTCTTGCACTGTTGATAGGAATGTAAGTTGGCACAAACATTACGGAAAAACAGCATGAAGTTTCTTCAAATAATTAAAAATAAAACTACCATATGAATCCGTGATCTCACTTGAATATATATCCAAAAGAAGTAGAATCACTATCTCAATTAGATATCTACACTCTTATGTTCATTGCAGCATTAATCAGAATAGCCAAGATATGGAGATGACCTATATATAAGCAATATATCTAAACTATATATTGTATGCATATATATATGTGTATATACACATATATATATGTGTTTGTGTGCGGAATATTATTCAGCCTTAAAAAAGAAGGCAATCCTGCTAGTTAAAACAACAGGGATAAACCTGGAGGACATTGTGTTAAGTAAAATAAACCAGACATAGAAGGCAAACTTTGAATGAGCATGCTAATATGCGGAATATTAAAAAAAAATTAACATGAGTCAAACTCATGGTAACAGATTGCAAAATAGTGGTTACCAGAGGCTGGGGCAGAAGGCAAGGGGGATATTAAAAAAACTAGAATGATATTTTCTAGGGCCTAATGGGAGGAAGTTATAGGAATTTATTGTTTTTGCGGTATAGGGCTTCAGTTTTGCAAAAGAAAAACAGTACTAGTGGAGGATGGTGCTGATAGTTGCACTAAAATATGAATGTACTTAATACCACTGAACTTTATACTTACAAATGCTTAAGATGGTAAGTTTTGTTCTCTGTATTTTGCCACAATATAAAAATTCAAAGAAAGATATTCATACATATTCCCTTGTTCTTATTTGATACTTAGTTTGGTAACTGTGATTTTCCTAACAATATTTCTGATAATTGCCTTTAAATTTTAGAGCTAAATGAATTTCAGAGAATATGGGTTATATAAAAATAAAAAGTCTCAGCTAAATGAAAATTCTGTTTCCATCATCTCTTTTTTTGACATATCTGCTCAGTAGCCAAATATTCATTGCTCTTTACACTCTGATCTTTGGTACCCAAAAGATCTTTTGAAGTTAAATGTTAACAGCAAGACTTTGATCCTATAATCAGGGGAAAATGTCATATAAATTAATGCTCCTGGACTCTGAGCTTTGGCATGTGTAATATAAATCTTTTATTCTTGATTATGTTTTGGTGATGTTGGCTTTTTTTTTCCCCTACAAACACAGTGAATAGCTTTCTATTCATGGTGAATGTGTAGTCTATACTTTTGAAAAAGCAGTGTGTATATTTAAAATATATTTTTCTCTTTTCAATTGGAAAATAATCAGTAACATTTATTCAGATTTTGTGTAAGTTAAGGTAATGCTAGTAATATAGCAAACTTTGAAATCTCTGTGGTTTAAAAAAAAATTGAAGTTCATTTTCTCCTAGTAAAGTCCCAATTTTGGCTCTGTACAAGGCAGTCACTTTAGAGACCCAATCTGATACGAGATTTGCCATTTTCCACATGATACCTTTCAAGGTTCCCTATAATAGGAGAAGGGGGAAGAAAGAGTGGAGAATAAGATGGGAAATTGTATTTAATAAGCTGATCCTGGGAGGGAATACATTCCCCATACCCACATTCCATTGCTTAGAAATCCTAGCTACATGCCCAGACTTAGATAAAAGAAGTGTATTTAATTATCAGCTAGTCAGTCTCTAACTTGTTCTCTTACATACATCGTCTAATTTAATGTTCAAAACAATGCAGTAAAATCATATTTTATAGATGAGTAAACTGAGGCTTTGAGAGAGTAATGCCCTGAAATAAATAACAATTAGAAATGGAATCTCTGAGTTTGACGACTTCTTTGCTGATTCGGATGCCTTTTATTTCTTTTTGTTGTCTGATTGCTGTGGCTAGGACATCTAGTACTATGTTGAATAGCAGTGGTGATAGTGGACATCCCTGCCGCGTTCCTGACCTTAGGGGGAAAGCTCTCAGTTTTTCCACATTGAGAATGATATTCACTGTGGGTTTTTCATCAATAGCTTTTATGATATTGAGATATGTATCCTCTATCCCTATACTCTGAAGGGTTCTAATCAATAAAGGATGCTGTACTTTGTTAAATGTTTTTTCTGCATCTATTGAGAGGATCATATGGTTCTTGTTCTTTCTTTTATTGATGTATTGTATCACATTGATCGATTTGGGGATGTTGAACCAATCTTGCAGCCCAGGGATAAATCCCACTTGGTTGTGGTGAATAATCCTTTTAATGTACTGTTGGATCCTGTTGGCTAGTATTTGGTGAGAATTTTTGCCTCCCTGTTCATCAAGCATATTGGTCTGTAATTCTCCTTTTTGATGGGGTCTTTGTCTGGTTTGGGGATCAAGGTAATGGTGGCCTCATAAAACGAGTTTGGAAGTTTTCCTTCCATTTCTATTTTTTGGAACAGTTTCAGGAGAATAGGTATTAATTCTTCTTGAAATGTTTGGTAGAATTCCCCTGGGAAGCCATCTGGCCCTGGGCTCTTGTTTTTTGGGAGATTTTTGATGACTGCTTCAATTTCCTTACTGGTTATAGGTCTGTTCAGGTTTTCTATTTCTTCCTGGTTCAGTTTTGGTAGTTGATACATCTCTAGGAATGCATCCATTTCTTCCAGATTATCTGATTTGCTGGCATATAGTTGCTCATAATATGTTCTTATAATTGTATTTCTTTGGTGTTGGTTGTGATCTCTCCTCTTTCATTCATGATTTTATTTATTTGGGTCCTTTCTCTTTTCTTTTTCGTAAGTCTGGCCAGGGGTTTATCAAAGTGGTGGGGGGTGGGAGCGATGGGGTGGCTGGGTGATAGGCATTGGGGAGGGTATATGCTATGCTGAGCACTGTGAATTGTGTAAGACTGTTGAATCACAGAACTATACCTCTGAAACAAATAATACATGATATGTAAAAAAGAAGAAGAAGACAGCAGGAAGGGAGAAATGAAGTGGGGGGGGGAATCGGAGGGGGAGATGAACCATGAGAGACTATGGACTCTGAGAAACAAACTGAGGGTTCTGGAGGGGAAGGGGTGGGGGATGGGTTAACCTGTTGATGGGTTTTAAAGAGGGCACGTACTACTGGGTGTTATATGCAAACAATGAATCATGGAATACTACATCAAAAGCTAATGATGTAATGTATGGTGATTAACATAACATAATAAAAAATTAAAGTCATGGCACAATACAAAAAAACCTAATGCAATGTATGGTGATTAACATAACATAATAAAATAAAAAAATTAAAATTAAAAAATTAAAAAAATGAAATGGGATCTCAGGATTTTATAACTTTTTTAAAAAATGATTTTATTTAGTTGTTTGAGAGAAAAAGAGTGAGATAGCATAAGCTGAGCAGGGAGCCCGATGTGGGGTGCAATCCTAGGACCTTGGGATCGTGACCTGAACCGAAGGGAGATGCTTAACTGACTGAGCTACCTGGATGCCCCAGGATTTTCTAACTTTAAAACTCATATTATTTCAGGTGCAAAATGAAATTCCATTTCCAAAGCCCTTTAATCAAAGAAAAATGAAGTAAGCCAAAAGAAGTTATTCAATAATTTCAATTCACTAAAAATTAGAAACATTTTTTGTTTTGCCATTGTATAATATTAAGATTTATGTGGTGTTTCACTAATATTTCCTTTTTAATAAGATAAAAGAAATCACCCTTAAGTAAAAGTGTAGCCTGCATGCAAACTTGTTCTCCATGTAAAAAGTCCGAGGCTGTGTCAAAATTTTCTCGTTTTTAAAACACTTGGTTACCTTTACTCAATCAAGGCTAAAATCAAGGCAAGTGAGAGAAACTTAGCAAGGTATTGAAATTTGCCAACTCATTTTCATCCTAATAAAAAAGGATGGTAGAGGAAGAATAAAAATAATATAAATTCCTTTAGTTAATGTAAAGTGAGATTTGAAATCATGATCTCGGGCGTCACAAATCATAATCTGTTGGAATAGCCTGGTGATGGGTATTAAAGAGGGCACATATTGAGTGGAGCACTGGGTGTTATGCACAAACAATGAATCATGGAACACTACATCAGAAACTAATGATATAATGTATGGTGATTAACATAACATAATAAAAAAATCATAAACACACACAAAAAAAGAAAAAAGAATTAGCTGAATAAGATGGTTCATTTAATTATTGCTAATAAACAATAACTCAGTAAGTTATTTGTCGCCGTTCAGGAGAGGTATAGATATAATTATTTGACTACTCACTCTGCTCAGAATTCACTAAGAGAAGTTTATATTTACAGCTTAACTGGAAAACATTGCACATAAATGTTGACTAGAAAATGTGCACGGTACTAGACACAGTATTGAACAGCTTTCAATGTTCTTCTATCAAACACAAAAGGAAGGCATTTGATGGTGAGGTGACACCCTTCCCCTACCAACATTCCTATAAAATATTCCAGCAATCCTCTGAAGTCAGCCACCAATAAAACTTTGGAATAAGTAAATCAAAACTGCCTGCAAAGTTCATAACATGGCCCAAAGTTGTCATTTGTGAACCTTTTCTGCCTGCCCACCTGCGTATGTTGGGGGAGATTTCATGTTACATTTAAATGCCTTTAGTTTAATCAGTCACTCTGTTTGGGATTAAATACTGAGTTCAGGTAACATGATATTGAGGGAGAGAAAGAGAGGAAGGAGACCAAATAAAATATGTTAAACAAATTGATTTCCATAGAGCTCTAGGTGGAAATTAGGTCAAGTCAGGATCTTACTACTTTTCATAACAGAAGAAATAAATTACATAGTCAAAACATTTGCAGTTTCTTTTAGAATTCTAATTTGCAAGGAAAATTCTTACATTGTACCTACTGTACCCTTTATACCAGTATCTGTGGTTTATTTTCATATTTAAATGGACAAAAGTGAAACCTCATAAAATATTTTATGAAATGATTCTTCACACATGGATAGTCAAATAGGTCAAGTGGCAGAAAAATGGCTAGGTAAAATATTAGCAAACAAGACTATAATCTAACACTCAACTAACACTGTGGCTGTCATGAATCCAGGTGCCTATTTAGTGCTCTGAAATTTTTTTTTAAAAAATCCTAAAACTTAAAATAGTTATTTAAAAAGGGAAGTTGAGTATAAGATCACCACTTTATTTTCACAGGTTCATGTTTTTCTTGAAGATTTTGTTAATCTCACATAAAATTAGTTTGAAAAAACATGGAAAACATGCATATCACCACAGGGACTAGCTTGGCCTTTATTTTATTTCAGTGTTCTCAGTATGTCTTCTATCACAAAGTGTATACATAAAATAATAGTCCATTAGTTTTTATTCCTTTTTCATAATTCGTAAGTTTAAGAATCACACTTCTCAGAAAGCCATCTTCGTGTTTCTAATTTGTTTAACTTTTTGGGAGATCAGTGATTATAACTTCAGTTTTAACTAATTTTGAAAGAATCAAAACAGTTTTTGAATCTTAAAAAGTTACCTAGCTAAGGTTTTAAAACCAAAGGAAACTGAAAATGGGATGAATTTTTAAAAGTAACATAACAAACAGGAAAACCAAGGTATACTTAAAGAAATCTGTGACAAAGAAATTGTGAGTCTAATTTCTCTCTAGCTTCCAAAAAAGGAGTTGAACATATAAAGTGTAAATGAGAGGTGAAACTCACTTTGTCTATTCACTTACATAGAAGAATACAAGAACATTGAGAGTTAAAAATGCAAGGCAAAGAACACTGAATTCTCATGTATGTCATTGTGTGTTTTCCTGAATGATACAAATGTGTGTACTGTGGGTTTATTCAGATCACAATGGTTACTCAGTCTGGCGGATGCACCACAGTTGTCCCTTACAGGCCTTTCCTTCTAAGGATACATATGTAGTTTATCATGTCTTTTGTCCATTTTGTAATGGAATTTTTCCTCTTTTAAAATCTTTTTTTTTTTCACTTTTGAACTTGAGAATTCTTTCCATATTCCAGATACTCTTCCTTTGTAAGGTATGTAGTTTATAAATAGTATCCTCTAGTCTGTATCTTGACTTTTGATCATGGTGTCTTTCACGGAGCAAAACTTTTTCAGTTTGAGGTCCAATTAATATTTTTCAGGGACATGATTTAGGTGTCAAGTGTAAGAACTATTTGTCAAAATTTTACTGGTGTACATTTTATATTTGGTTTGTGATTTATTTTGTGTATATTTTAACATTAAGTGTAAGATTTTAGTTAGATGTTTTTGCCTATGGATGTCCAATTGGTCCAGCACCATGTTTGGAAAAATTCCATTTTCTCCATTAAATTACTTTCAGGCCCTTGTCAGAAATGAGTTGGGCACATTTTTGCTGGTCTATTTTGTGTTTGCTACTTTATTCTATTATCACTCTCTGTAACCTGCTAGTGCCACAGTCTTAATTGCTATAGCTACCCAGTAAGACTTAATATCTGATGGAGTGATACTCCTTATTTTATTTTATTCTTCTTTTCCCAGGTTGTTTTAACTATGCTACAACTGTACCTTTCCATGTAGGTTTCTTTTTTGTTTTTATTTTTGTTTTTTTATGATAGTCACCATACAGTACATCATTAGTTTTTGATGTAGTGTTCCATGATTCATTGGGGGTTTTTTGTTTGTTTGTTTGTTTTTACTATAACCAAGAGATGGAGAATTCCCAGCATGTCAGGTCCTATCAATTGGTCATCTCCACAGTAATCCTTGAATATTTGCTGTGAAGACAAAGGGAAAATGGAAGAACAGTGAATTTCACATTTGGCCGAAAAATGGCTCCTATAGAATGATTGATGTTTGGCCACAAATACTTCTTTACAACATGGGAGGTACTTGGAACGGGTTAGGGGGATGGGTTAGCCCAGTGATGGGTATTAAAGAGGGCACATATTGCATGAAGCACTGGGTGTTATACGAAAACAATGAATCCATGTAGGTTTTGAAATAAGGATGCTTATGTCCCAAAAAACAAAACAAAAAACACTGCCCCCAACTTGTGGGATTTAGATAAGTATTGTATTAAACCTACAACTTAATCAGGAAAAAAATGTACATTTCCACTTATGTTGGTTATTTCAACCCACAAAAGTGACCTATACATTTATTAGGTCTTTTAAGTATAAATGCTTTCTTTGGAGTCTATGTAAATGTCCTTGTGATTTTTAAATTCAGGATCTACATGTTCATTTTTAGTAGTTGGAAATGCAACTTTTATTGAATCTTCTATCATCTTGCTGAACTCTTTCATTCTATGAATTATGTTTGTAGATTCCTTGAAGTTGTTTAGATAATCATGTCACATGAGAACATGGAAGTTTTCTTTCATCCTTTTCACCCGTTTATATTTTATTTCTTTATTCTCCCTTATTTCTGTGGCTAGAATTCCCAATATGGTGCCTGAAGTGATGAGGCAGATTGCCTTGTTCATAATGTTAAGTGGAAAGCATTCAGTCTTTCACATTCAGTATGATGTTAGCAATAGATTTTTGGAGATTTTCTCTTTATCATGTTGAGATCATTTACTTCTATTTTGCTAAGATGTTTTACTCTGCATGAGTATTGGATTTTCTCAAATGTGTTTTTTGAACCAGTTTATAGTATCATATTATAGTTTTACTTCTAGCTGTTATCATTAAATTCATTAATTTAAATTCATTAATTTAAAAATGTTTTAGTAGCCTTACATACCTGGAATATGTTACTTTTCCGTGGTATATAATTCTTTACATTGTTGAAGTCAATTTGCTAATATTTTGTTGAAATTGAACTGAGTTTGCATAAATAGCATGTAGTGGGCCATATTTTATCTTTATCCACTATAACAGTCTGTGCCTTTAATTCGTGTAAATAGATCATTTATATGTAAAGTAAATTTAATATGTTGGAGCTGAAGTTCACCATTTTATCATTTGTTTTCTATTTTTCCTTCCTTTTTTCCCCCTTTTCTTTACTTTTATTGGTTACTTAAAGATTTTTAGTATTTCATCTTGAATTATGTAGCACTTCTGAGTGTATCTCTGTATATATACCTTCTATAATGATTGCTCTAGGTATTACGGTGACTTAATACAGCCTACTGACAGTAACAATCTCCACTTCAAGAAAAGTGTGAAAACCTCATTTCCATTTCAATCTCTAACTTTCACATTCTAAATATATTTCCTTGAACATAATATAGTGTTACAATTTTATTTCAATAATGAAATATTATCTATGAACCTTACACGGAGAAAAATGGTCTATTGTATATACCTAAATGTCAGCATTTTCCATTTTTTCATCTTCCCTCCTGATTCTCCATTATTCCCTCTTTTATCAAGTCTTACCTGTTGGAAGAAATTCCTTTATCCCTTCTTTCTGGATAGGTCTGATAGTGACATAACATTTTAGTTTTTCTTTGAGTGAAGAGGTATTTGTCCTTCATTCCTTACAGATTTGCTGGATGTAGAAATCAGTTGATGATTCTTTTCTCAATACTTGAAATATATGCGACTTTTTTTGGCCACTACAATGTTATTTATTTATTTTTAAAGATTTATTTATTTTAGAGAGAGAGAGAGAGAGACAGAGAGAGTGAGCAAGCAGTGGAGGGGCAGAGGGAGAGGGAGAGGAAGAGAATCCCAAGCGGACTCCTCGCTGAGGATGAAGCCTGATGCAGGGCTTGAACTCATGAGCCTGAGATCATGACCTGAGTGGAAACGAGGAGTAGGATGCTTGACCCACTGAGCCACCCAGGTGCCTCACCACTATGATTTTATAGGAAAAATTAGTTGTCATTTGAATTTATGTTCCCTTTTGGTAATAGGTTATTTTAACCTGATTGCATATGCATATATATATATATATATATGTATATATATATATATATTTTTTTTTTTGCTTTGTCTTTATTTTTCAGAAACCTAACAATAGTGTGTCAGCGTATATTCCTCCTGTTGGAGATTCACTTAGTTTCTTGAATCTGTAGGTTTGTGTCTTTCGGCAAATTTGGCAAGTTTTCAGTTAGTATTTCTGTGTATATTCTTTCAGTCTATTTTCTCTGGGAATTCTGTCCTCAAGTTCACGGACTGTATTTTCTGTCATCTTTACTATATTATTGAGCCTATCGATTGAGTTGTTCCCCTTATTGTGCTTCTCAGTTCTACGGTTTCCATTGCTCTTTTTTTAATAACTTTTATTTTTTGAATGAGTTTTTCTGATATTTTTTCCTATTTGTTTCAAGATTATTTGTAATGCTTGGTTAAGCATTTTTCTGATGGCTGATTTAAAATCTGTGTCATAATTTCAACATCTGATTCAACTCGGTGTTAGCATCCAATCATTTTCTTGTCTCTTTCAAGCTGTGAATTTCCTGGTTTGTGGCATTGCAGTCTTCCAACATGGTGTCTGTAGGTGGGAAATGGGTGTCTTGAGCTTTTGGTGCTTCTTGGACTGGGATGGCATACCTTTCCCATTGCCCCCAGGGTAATTGGTATCTTGGTGCAGCAGCAGACCCTCAGTCAAGATGGGGAAGTTGTGTCCTTCCAGGATTTGGAACTTGTTGGGGTAGAGTACCTCCTACAAGTAGAGGAGCTAGAGCACTTCCAAGGAGAGGGGGTTCTTGTGTTGGGATCATTTCTATGAGTGCCTTTTAGCGACCTGGTGTTTTTGAATGGATATTGGGAGATTCGGGACTTCATGGACAATGTTCCTTTTTTTGGTGAAATCTTGGCCTTGATACCTAGTTACTTTCAATGAGGGAGGTAGTCTCAGATCCTCTGGGATCAAGAGGCTTCTCAAGTCAGGCCACTTGTTAGAGGGTTAAATGTTGTTCTTTTGCAAGTTATGCTTGGATACCCTGTGTCTCTGAGTGAGTGATAAGACTCTCAAGTCTGTGCCAAAAAAAGAGGCTTTCTGTGCTGGGCATTTGTTGTACTGGAATACCCCTTGCCACTGGTGCCATCCATCCTGGTACCTGTCAGTGAGAAAGGAGAGTGTCAGACCCACAGGGACAAAGACCCACAGGGAGGCTTTCTGGACCACATGCCAGTTGTGGAAAGTGCAACTTAGTTGCTATGCATTCATCAGTTTTCATTGGCATTACAGTTCAGTGTGGTGGAAGAACAAGCCCACCTGAATTCTCTTGAGTGGCTAGGTTGGGTCACCTTATTGTGTTAGGGTTCGTAAGATGTTCGGCTGCTGTGTTGTTCCTTTAATCCTGGGTTCCTAACAAGTTTTCTTTTCTCTCTCCTCCTTTGCTACTTCTTTCTTGGTTGCCTCTTGGATTCTTTCTAGACCTTATATCTGAATTTGGAAGACAAGAATAGAGTTTGGGTGTTAGGAATTGACTTTAATCCAATTTTTAATGATTCAAAGGGATGGGGAGTAGCTTGAAATAAGTTTGAGAGTATGGACAATGCTAGGTTCTTAGCCCATGTAGACACTGGATTTTATATTAATTATGGTTTGGAATCAGTGAAGAATTGGAAGCAGAGATGTAATTTAATTTTATTTACTTTAAAAAAAATTTTTGCCCTAATAATAGTGTGAAGAATAAATTGCAGAATAATAAGTTTAGAAACAGGTTGGCAACTTACTAGAGTGTTCCATTAGTCTAGAAGGAAGATGATGGTGGTTTAGACTAGGGTAATGGTGGACACGAAGAGCATTTGATAGATGTGTTTTAGAATTCAGTTTGATCTACTCTCTCTCTAATAAATAAAATCTTTAAAAAGGGTGAAGGGGCACCTGGGTGGCTCAGTTAGCTAAGCACCTGCCTTTGGGTCAGGTCATGATACCAGGATCCCAGGGAGCCTAGTGTCAGGCTCCCTGCTCAGCAGGGGGTCTGCTTCCCCCTATGCCCTTCACTCTCTGCCCTGCTTATGCTCTCTTTCTGAAATAAATAAATCTTTAAAAAAAATAAGTTTGATCTAGCTCATAAAAGAGGCACTATTAGAACTTATTCCGGAGGTAAATCTTGTGAATACTAATAAAATGTGAATATCAATAAAACAAATAGGTAGAATTAAAAATTTTTGGTTTTGGTGTCAGTACAAAAAATTATTGCCATGATCCATGTCAAGGGGCTCACCATCTGTGTGTTCCCCTTGGAGTTTTAAGATTTCAAGTGTTACATTCTAGTCATTAATGCATTTTGAGTAGATTCTTTGTGTATGGTATAAGACAGTAGTCCACTTCATTCCTTTGAATGTGTCTGTCCAGTTTTCCCAGCACCATTTATTGAAGAGACTGTCCTGTCCCCATTACACAGTCATGGTTCCTTTGTCATAAATTAGTTGACCATATATATGTGGGTTTATTTGGGGGTACTCTATTCTTCTTTGTTGATCTATGTGTCTGTTTTTATACCAATACCATATTGTTGTGATTACTATAGCTTTGAAATATAGTTACAAATAAGGAAGTATTATACCTCCAGCTTTGTTCTTTCTCAAGATTCTTTGGCTATTCAAGGTCTTTCATGGCTCCATCCAAATTTTATACTGGCTTGTTCAAGATAGTGAAAAGTGCCATTAGAATTTTGATAGGGATTGCATTGAATATGTGGATAACTTTGGATTGTATGGATATTTTAATAATAATACGTCCAATCCATGAGCATGGGGTATCTTTCCATTTATTGATGTAATTTTCAATTTCTACCAGTGTCTTGTAATTTTCAGTGTAGTCTTTCACCTCCTTGGTTAAACGTATGCAATTGGAAAAGGGATTTTTTTTTTCTTAATTCATTTCTCTGGTGGTTTATTATTAGTATATAGAATTGCAGATTCTTGTGTTTTGTGTCCTGTAATTATGCTGAATTCATTTAATAATTTAACAGTTTTTTGGTGGAGGCTTTAGTGTTTTCTATATATCATACCATCTCATTTGCAAATAGAGACAATTTTACTTTTTACTTTATGATTTGGGTGACTTCTATTTATTTTTCTTGACTAGTTGCTCCAGCTAGGGCATCCTGTACTATGTTGAATAAAACTGGAGAGAGTGGGCATCCTCATTTTATTCTTGATCTTAGAAGAAAAGTTTTCAGATTTTCACAATTGAGGATGATGTTATCTGTGGGCTTGTCCTATGTGGCCTTTATTATGTTGGGTATATTCCCTCTATACCCACTTGGTTGAGAATTTTTATCATGAATGGCATTTGAATTTTGTCAAATGCCTTTTCTGCGTCTATAGAGATGAACATTGGATTTTCTCCTTCTTTTTGTTAATTTGGTATGTCCCATTGATTGATTTGGGGATGTTGATCCATCTTGCATCTCTGAAATAAATCCCACTTGATCATGGTGTATGATCTTTTTAATTTAGTTTGCTAATATTTTGTTGAGGACTTTTGCATCTGTGTTTATCAGGGATACTGGCCTATGCTTTCTTGTCAGGTAGAGTCCTCATCTAGTTTATATATCTGCATAATCACTCTTGTTTTGTTCTGATATCTTCTGGAAAGTTCCATAAAGAGTTAAAAATGGAAATATGCATACATTCACTAGGAAGTGTTGGAATGGAAAAATAGATGCACATATCTGTACTTGCTTATATACATAGTTACCTCTGACTTGACTAGAAGGAGTACAAAGTCTCTAATTGGGTTAATGGAACCCTAATTTTTGTGCCATCTTCCCTTATAATGAGGTATTTTCAAAATGAGTATGTTGTGGTGTTTGAGGAGGATGACTTTTCCTCATTTAAATTTTTTTCAACTTCTTTGTGTGTGTCAGTAAAGTGGTCATTTGGATTTCAAAGATTTAGTATGTAAGGGAGCAGTGGTACTTTAATCAGTCTGTATAAAAAAAATGAAAAAAATCAATGTCAATATTGCTAGGCTCTAACCTTGCTAACCCTATTGGTTTTATGCTTACTCTCATTTCCTCCTACATTGTCGTCATTGTGTGATCATATGAAAAACACTCCAAGTTTAAAGTTAGATCTCTATAAAACCACCTTAGTTTTTATTTATGAGACAGCAAGTTTAGGTTATTCAGCTTTTCTTCCCACCTATCATTCTGTCTACTCCTGAAATAAGTATTAAAGGAAATAATAAAAATACTGCCAATTGAAAGAACTGCAAACCTAGGTTGATCTAAATATCCTATGAGACTGGAATCATTAACATTGTGGGAAGTAAACATAGAGATTTCATCCAGAGGATACTACTGCTGTATTGAGTGTTGATTCCACATGTGGCTGTGATAAATGGCATTTTATTTAAGTCCAAATGTCCTGTCTACCCTTTGTTAAGAAATTCCTTTTTTTTTTGTCCTATGATAAGACAAAATAATGAAAGATACTAAAAGTATGAAGAAAATTGTAAAAATGATGTTATTCAAATCAAACAATAATTTTCTTAGCCTCTATGAAAGATTCAGAAATTGAACCACATAAAATCATTTTAAAATGTATTGTTGAAAATAATTCTTTTTTAAAGTAATCTTTCTCTTCAGGAAGTATTGAATAATTTCCTTTTAATGTCAGATATTTCTCTTTTCATTCTCTTTAATGTCACTTTCTCCATATTTTTCTTCTAGGCCCACTTGAATCCACACCCCCACTCCTTTTTCTTATCTGATAAGTATAGAAATTAAGTTCATATTAGGAATTTGACTCAAACTTCTTTCCGTTTAGATCTTTGTATTCTTTCTTCCTATTTGATGTCATTTTGATTACATTTTCACATTCATGATAAATTCCCATTCCATTTGTGTACCCCTGTGACAATCAGCAGACTCTTTTCTGTGCTAGTTTTTCTTATTCTGAAATAATCTCCTTCATGTTACCTTTGCCACCTTTTTATTTAAACTTGCTCAGGATCAAAGTTGTTCATTGCCCTTTTCTGTTCTTTCTGACTGTTCCCTAATTGTTCTCTTGACTGCTAGATCCTGGGGCTGTCTCTGTTTATCATTCTTTTTCCATTTAGAAGATGTCTGTTTACAATTAGGCAGCATCCTAAGGCTCAGTAACAATAGTCCTTTCAAGTCTGGTACAATTAAATGTCAGTTCCCAACAAACTCTATCTTAGGAAACTAAGAAATACAGAATAGGGTCACTTCCAGAGTATGGTCAGTTACTACTCAAGTACTGTGACTAAGGTCATTCGATTTTCACAAGCAGAGTAAAGAACATCCACCAACAGGATGTTCCAGAATCTCTAACTGCATTCTTTAAGTCACTCATAACTTTTCATCATTTCTACTCCTTAGTATGGAAATATTTACTGAAATAGACAAATAAATGTTAGAGATGCAGCAGTTCCCTAATGAAAGAAAGCACAATAGGTTTCATCTTCATACAGATTCCAGTCAACCTGTAGTGGCCACGTGGGTCATAATGTTAGGAGGGAGTCTGAGGTCACAGTGAATAGCAGCCAAAGAGACTACTGTGATTTATCAGTGATACCTGCCTTGAACATAGGAACTGAGACTGATACCTAATTGCTGTCTTCGTCATCCTTGATCTAACAAAAAAACTACTGAAGTCCTTTTGAGGGGAAATAGTGAATGATGGCACCTATGAATGAAATTGTCAATGATGTAGAAAATTACATGGCAAGAGAGTTCTGAAGGTGGGAAGCTAGTAATGAGACTGTTGCCACATTTTCGTTCCCATTCATGATGTTTTATTATTTTTACTAATCTTTAATTATACCATCTACACACATTCTCTTTGTAAAAACAAATAAAATTTAAAAGAATAATGGCTTGAGTCTCCTTAATCAACATTCTTAGATCTAATCCTTGCCCCTCTTCCCCAGAGATAATCATAGTTAGGAGTTACTAATTTTTCATGTATTCAATAAATTAAGGTTTCTTAACTCTAGCATTTCTCATATTTTGGATGAGATAATCCTTTGTTGTTGGAGGTTGTTCTGCGCATTGTAGGATGTTTAGCAGCATCCTTGGCCTCTGCCTACTAGATGCCAGTACCAAACCCTAATTGTGACTCTGAAAAATGTGTGGCCAAATGTCTCCAATTATTGAGAAGAACTGACATATATACATATGAAACCACAGGAAAGGTGTAGAAAGAGAATTCAGTTAAACACAGATGTGGAAGGTGTTTTATATAAGCTTACTCAATTCTGTTCTAATTCCCTTGCATATTAGCGTGTGGAAAACCACATTTTCAAGACTCTGTTACAGTTCAGATTGTGCATATTTTCTACATTCAGCCAAGCTAAAGTACCAGCATTTGATTTTGAAGGCAAAGAAAATAGCAGGAAGCAGATACAGGACTCCTCTGGCAAGCAAGACTATATCATGTTTCTCTGTGTGAACTGCACCAAAAGTCTAAAATCAGGAACCTAGTTGCATGACTATGGGGAGATGTGGGGCCAATATTTTGTTGGCCCAGCTCATGGCAGACACAGTGTGGTCCTGGAGTAAGAAATAGTGATGGTAGTGTCTTTATTCTCAGGCATCCCAAACATGACGCACTCACTATATCTACCTAGTGGTTTAGTTCAGCAGTCTTGTTCAGGGAATTGGTCAAGAGCTGCTTACCTAGTCTTTTCAGTGACTTTGTAAGCTGTGTAATAATAGGTCATAAATAATAAATCAGCTTCTCCTTACCCTACCGAGAGGGTATCTGATGGTCAACAGCTAAATCAATACTCGTTTTTTTGTGACCTTCTGAAACTTTAATAAAATAAAAATAAAGGATGTTTAATTATAAATTTACGTTACAAAGAGAAGAGGAGTGGAGACTAGTGGATACAGGATGTTAACAAACTTCATGATAGAATGTGGATGAGGCATCAGCAGAATCAGAAAGTTGATTTCAAATGCCCGCAGAGGATAATACAAATAAAAGCAAGATAATTAACATAGAACCTGAGTGGACTTAGGAATCAGAGGCACTGATATTGGGTGGGATATAAGAGTGGGAATGAGAACTGAGTATGATGTGTGGGACTAAAATCAGGGAGATAGGTAAAAAGCACAATATGAAGCAGGTATACCCCCATATTGGAGGTATTGGAAAAATTGAATTGGAGACACATCAGACTCAGGGACACTGGTCACTGCAGATGAAAGAAAGAGCTACACTGCAAAAAGCAGAAGTGTTCAGTGAAATTTAGCCCTCCGCTATGAATAAGAATATTGGTAGCCAGATTTACATACCCCAGGTGTGAGATAGGTGAATTCTTCTGTGGAGACACTGAATAACCCAATAAAACAGACCTCTAGATACTGGTATTTTGAAGTCCTCCCAGGAAATGTATGGGTCCCCAATCTGCTCATATCATTCTTCTACAAGGAAAATCAGTTGACATTCTTCTTCCCCCCACCCTCCCAACATAAAACTTCTAAAAGTATTTTAGTGCCCCAAACTTAAGTATGAAAGAAAACATAAAATATCAAATATTTGGGGGTGGGTCTTTGGGGGGGTGGAGGAGCAATACAGAGTTGAGGATTTCCCACAACATGAAAGATAAAGACCTAAACAAATAGAGGGAAAAAGGAATTAGGAGAATGTGTGTGTGTGTGTGTGAGAGAAAGAGAGAGAGAGAGAATGAGAGAAAGTATCCAAATGAGCCAGGTAGAGCCTGTTTTTTTACCCTTCTAGAGCATTCTTTTAGGACCCAGTACTCGAGGACTCCCTGGCCTACTCACCTGGAGCCAGCTTCTAGGTCCACTGCATTTCCCTGGTGGTTCTCCCAAATGCAGACCATACCATAGTAGCAATAGCTGCTTGGCTGTGGAGATGTACTGTGTAGAAGGTGACTGAACAGGCTTAGCTTGTGTCAAGATGCACAACGAGGAGGAGCTATGCTGTGTCCTACAGGAGCCCGAGGTGGGCAGAGACAAGTGGATCCAGAGTCAGTTGTTCATTCTCTCGCCTCAGGCACCGCAAAAGAAAGTTAGCCAAAGACCTGTTCCCCACCCACCACCCAATAATCCTCGGGTGACAGAATATCTGACTCATGGCAGATCTTAGAAACTCCATGGGCCTCAGATTTTGCCTAAGTAAAGATGAGAAGCTTGAACTTTATCTCTGAAGATCCTTGAAGCACTAACATTTTATAATTTTTCTTCCCTTTTGATGCTTTTTCATCCCCAATCATATATTTATTTGCAGGGTCATACAAATAATAATTTTACAAAATACTACCTTTTATTTACAAAAGACATGGATTAAACACACATAAAGAAGCAGATTTACAGTCATTTCTGTTGTTATTGTTGGTTTTCTTTTTTTTTTCTTTCTCTCTCTTTCTTTCTTTCTCTTCCTTCCTTTCTTCCTTTCCTTCCTTTCCTTCCTTTCCTTTCTAAATCCAGCGCTGTAGAAGTCTTTAACTAGGTGAGCAATAATGCCCCCATTGTCCAGTGAGGCCTCTGGCTGTGACTTGACATCTTTTGGTTCATTTTTCCCTTAGACTAAGTTAAGGTGCCAAACCTGAAACAATTTTCCTATGCAAGATTTAGCATGGAAGGAATTATTGAAACCACAGGGTGGAAATTAATGATTAGCTTGAGATGCTATTAGCATACCAGCAGGCGAAAAGACCAAATGAGCTATGATCTGAAGTAAAATATGTCATCCTGGAAATTGCAAGAGATATGATGGAGAAACAATGCTGGCTAATAGGGGAGGAGAAGGAATGAGCTATTAGACTGAGAGGCAAGGCGACAAGCATTTAAATTAAGAGGACAGGCCAATGAGACAGCGCGAGTTAAACGCACGAGAACCCAGACTGAATGACACTGGTTAGTGATTGCAGACAGGAAACAATCCATCAGCTGGGCTAGAATGCAGCACTAAGGGAACTGGGAAAGGAAAGGGATGCAGAAGGACTTTACTACTTAGATAAAGCAAGCCAACATAAAATTCATTCCAAGCACATTCCCTGAAGCGACATCATTAAGGGCTGCCATGAGTAAAAGGCTCACTACTCAGAAAATGACTGAAGAAAAAAATATGGGGTGAGCCAATACAAAACAAACTGGGCAAATGTTTGAGGTAACGTACAAAAAACAAAAAGCCCCTCTACACTGTTTTGGCAAAGGGGTTATCAAAGTGCAATAGTTCTCTACAGAGAGAGAGGATGCGAGACAGATAACCTCATCAAGAACTGGTCTCTGTTTTGGAAGGAAAGGTGCATGAGTTTTGCTGTTGTCAGCCTTAAAAATGAGAGCCAGTTATTACACCAGCAAAATGAGTTTATTCAGGGATAGCAAAGGAATTGTAATTCGGGGTAAGCAAACTGTGGGCAACCATAGGCAGATCTGAAGAGAGGAAGGGTAGTTCAGCTTTTATTACATTTTGGAGGAAATTGAGGAGGTTTGTTTTACCCAAAAGTTCACTGGGGAAGAACAGGAATTTGAGGTTGTGGCAGGTTCTCATTGGCTAGGGACAGTGATTAGTGAGTTTTTTCTGGGCAGGAAGGGGTGTCTTTCTTCTTCTCGAAAGGAGAAGATGAAACTCATGCGTGAAAGGCCTCTGTGGTCAAAGAATTTTCATCTTCCTTCTTTGTGCTGGTTGCAGAGTTGTCTGTGCCTGAGAGCTCCCCCTTCAGGGCTTTCCAAATCCATCTGAAATGAGGTTTCCTTTATCTTCACACAGTTTAACATTGTTGCCTTCACAGTGATGTGTCATTCCACCCTGTGTGTCTGGCTCTGGGAAATTGGAGTGGGGCAGAGAGAGAAATCAGCCTGTAGCTGGCACTGCGAACAGGCCTGGGGAAATGAGCATGAGGTTTTTCCATTTACTGTGAGTAAGAACAGTTAATGAAACTAGCTACCAAATTAGCCTCTTTAATCACAAGAAAGCATTGTTTTCCACTCTTCGAGGCAAAGCTATGGGGATTTCTGATTCCTACAAATTTCCAGGTTCAAAGTTGGATTACAGATTCCAGCAAATCCTTTTTAATTAACAACCCCAAACCCAAAGAATACGATTTGGAATCTCAGCACCACAGTATCCTGACAGTTAACTTTTAAAAAATATTGGAACTTATTTTTGCTATGTGCTTATAAACTGAAAATATGAATTTTATTGATAGCTTTTCATTTTAAGCAAAAAGGAATTGAAGCCTTAATAAAATAATCATTGATAGGATTTTTTAAAGCAAACTCTCATTTTGTCAGTAGTATTTCCAACCCATTTTATTCATTAACAAAGTTTTTTTTTTTTTTCAAATTTTATTTCCAGAAACCAGGGCTACAGAGGTGTGCAGGATACAGTTGACCTTCTTGTGTAATCACACTCTAATACAGGAGTCAACATTTTTAAGTTCACTGGGGAAAATGCCGCTTTATTGATGCGTATTACACAGAGTGAGGAGGCTAAGATGACATTATGAGCTTTCTTGGGTGATGAAATAATTCTTCACAGGAAAAATGCTTGAGCTAGACTCTGAAGAACGAGAAGGGTTTGCCACTTAGGCAAAGTGGAGGTCATTTGGGGCTGACACCAGCATGAACATGAGCTCGTTAATGTGCAACACGAGTAGGGAAAAGAGATGCAGCAGGCAGAGGGAAAGAAGAGGGCCAGTGAGTAGTAGGTAGGCATTTAACCAATAGTAGAAGAGCTAAATAACATACAGATATGACACAATTACCACCAGTTTTAACACCTGAGTTGGAGCTTTATTTTATCATGAGAGCACGTGACTTGCTTGTTCTGCCTGATTTGATCTTGGTGATCAATGACAATATACACTGCTCTCAAGTCAAATTTGTCATCACAGACTAGTTGGATCTACTGATTTGCTTTTTACCAGTTTAGCTATCTGCACAGAATATTTCAGGAAGGGCAACAAAACTATATCCTATGTTACATTCAACAAAGATGTCTCAGAATGGTGTCATGTTGTGATTGGGCAAATCGTAGTTCTTTTCTTGCTGTTTTTTGAGTTAAATTTCTTAACCCTTACATGTCTTATTTATTAATTGGTAAAAATGATTTTTCAGACAGATGGCTTATTTAAGGAAAGTAGTTACTTTTTTATCCCTTGGGGAAGAACCATCTGCTCAGATTGGGGCTAGGGCATTTCCAGATGTTATCATTTCCCTATAACCTGTGGAGTCTTTGTAACCCATTATTTCAACTGTGATGTAGTACCATATATGGAATAACAACTGGCTTACATTATCCTCCCTGTCAAGACATGTGAAATACCTAGATACAGTCAAATATATAGGATGGAAGCCAAAGCTCTTTACACATCTCTCCTCACCTTACCTTTTGATTCAAAGTTTAAAGCTTCCATTATTGGGACTCCTGGGTGGTTCACTCGGTTAAGACTTGGACTTTTGGTTTCTGCTCAGGCCCTGATCTCAGGGTCGTGAGATTGAGCCCATGTCAGGCTCTGCACTCTAAGTGGAGCCCCTCCCCACCATGCTCTCTGTCTCTCTCTCTCTCCCTCCCTCTCTCTCAAAAATAAATCTTAAAAAAAGAAGAGTTTAAAACTCCCATTAAAACTAGAGTGGACATGAAAAAAATAATTAAAAATGGGCAAAGGACTTGAATACACAGACATTTCTCTAAAGATCTACAAATGATCAGTAACCACACAAAAAGATAGCCTTCACTGATAATTAGGGAAATGCAAAACAAAACCACAATGAGATGCTATCTCAAACCCATTAGGATGGCTAGTATTTTAAAGCTGTTAGAACAAAGAGAAAATAGTAAGTGTTGAGTACTGGCAGGAAACAAACAGAAAATGACAAATCTTGGGTATTGGCAAGAATGTGTCTCCGATACAATTGAAAGCAGGGATTTAGATTTACACATGCTCATAGCAGCATCATTCCTGATAGCCAAAAGGTGGAAGCAACTCAGGTGTCCATTTATGGAAGAATGGATAAACAAAATGCAGTGTATACATATAATGGAACATTATTCAGCCTTGAAAAGTAAGGAAATTAAAAACATGTTACAACATGGATAAACCTTGATAACATTATGCTAAGTGAAATAAGCCAGTCACAAAAGGACAAAATGCTCTATTATTCTCCGTACCTAGAGTAGTAAAATTCACAGATATAGAATGATGGTTTCTAGGGGCTGGGGGTAGGGGTAAAAGGGAGTTACTGTTTAATGGATACAGAGTTTCAATTTTGGAAAATGAACTGTTCTGGACATGATGGCAAAAGTTAATAATAATGTGAAGTATATTTCATTGCCCTGAACTGTACACTTAAACTATTTTAAATGACAAATTCAGTGTTTTGTATATTTTAACATAATAATAAAATAACTCTGTGAATTAGTTTGTTTCTAATATTGTCAAAACTAGTAAAGTGAATTCTAACTGGGAAGCTGTGATTCATTTTTCCTTCCCAGTTCAGGAACAGATTATGGAAAAGTTTGTAGCACGTGCCCTGTTTTCTTAACCTTTTATCTTTTACTCTAATAAGCTGATAAATGTATGATATACTCCAATAAAACTAAAATGTCAGCTTTTCATGATGCCCATAGTCTTTAAATTTTTCATACTGGATCAAGGGTGGAAGCATAACAGGTGAATAGGGAAGCAAGACATGAAATCAGATGACAAAAGAAAGACATTAGGGAGATCACAATGCATCAGAGATCACAGATATAAGCAAAATTAACAGAACATAAAATTAAAGTTCAGAGTATGGTGGGAGATATATGTATATAATTACAAGCCAGAAATCTACAGAACCTAAGGATCAAGAAAAATGCCACACAAAGAAGTCACTGTTCAAAATCGAAAGAACTAAGCGAAAATTTGCACTGCAGTAACACTGGAAAATGAGATATACTGTGATGGGCTTCCCTATATAATTTAAAAGACCTCATCCCTTCTGTATTCTTGTCCACTTCCACCAGTAGCAACCTACACTAGAGGCCTAACAGAATGATAGTAAGGATTATTGACAGTTATTTTTTTAGCTACGGCACATGCCAATATTAATAATAGAACTAACATCTGCATAGCACTTGTCATGCTTCTATCTAAACAGTGGTGGTTGCACATTTTTCTGCACCAGGGTTGGGTTGTGGTCCTGTATTAGAAGCAAAGATCATGCCAGTAAATACTTCTGATAATAAGTTAAAAAAAAAAACCTTCATTGATTTAAGATTCCTGCCTTTAATTACTTATAAAGTAGGTAAAAATAAAAGTTTATGAAGAGGGCTAATTTTTAACTATTAAATTCACAAAAACTACACTGTTAATGCATAGTCCTTTATAAAAGGAATAATCCAAGTAAACAAACAGTATTAAAAGCAACGTTCATGGCTTACAATAGTTAAAAAAAAAAAAAGGAATCAACTTAAATATTCAGTTGTAGAGAGATAATTATTTTAAAAATATTGTAGCACCATGAAAACATTTATAAGCAGTAAGTAGGGAAAATGCAAGATAAAAATGGTACGCTAAAATCATAACCATTTAAAAATATGGTTATAAGATTTAGAGACTACATAGACTTGGTAAATGAAAATGTATTGTTTTTTTCCTTTTCTTTTAAACTTCATGTAATGATACTATGTTACTTAATAAAACAGGTATGGCTTTAACTAGAATGGGGTTAAGAGCTCTTATGTAAACAATATTTGTATTATTTCAGTAATATCTGGGAAACCTGTAAGATGTTATCTCTACTTAGAAGAGGAGGAGGAGTAGAAGGGGGAGGGGAGGAGAAAGGGAGAAAGACAAGGAGGAAGAGGAAAAGTAGTGATGTGGTAAAGGTAGTAAATTATGGTTAAACTGGTCACACAGTTACCAGGTAGAAGATCTGAGATTTGAAAAAGGGATTGGTCTGCCTCTGAAACCTGCCATCTTTCTATCATGCTTTCTCCACGTTCTACCCCATGTCACCTCCATGCCTTGGAGGCCCATGTAATTCTTCCAGGACACCAGCTTTCATTTCTGATGAAGAATCATTAGTAGATATGTCCCCGAATGCAAAAACCTTCAAACCTTCCCTCATTTCCCTCACCCATTCCCCATTGAGGTCTCATTTTCTTCTCCAAATCTAATTTGTTTTATATCAACAAAATTTAAAAATTGAGTGAAGAAAGCGTATTACCTCAAAATCTGTATTCTCATGCTAAAATGATTGTTTTTAGACTTTTAATTGTGAAATAATGTTAGACTTAAAAGTTGCAGAAATAGTGCAAAGGTTCCTATCTCTTACTAGCTTCCGCTCACGTTAACATCTGACATATCATAGTAAAAGGATCAGTACCAGGAAATTAACATTGATACAATACTATTAATCAAACCACATATCACATTCAAATTTCACCAGTTTTTCACTAATGTCCTCTTAACATCTCAGGATCCAGTGCAGGAGCCCATACAGCATTTTTGTTGTTATTTTCCTTATTCTCTTCCAGTCTAGAACAATTCTTAGTCTTACTTACTTTGTATAATCTTGACACTTCTGAATAGTACTACTGATTGTTTTGTAGAATGTCCTTCAATTTGGGTTTGATTGATGTTTTTTCATTATTGGACTGAGGTTATAAGTGTTTGGCATAAATACCAAAGAATCAAAAATAATGTCAATATATCTTTTTACTGGTGATGTTAATTTTGATCACTTGATTAAATGATGTCTGCTGGGTTACTCTCTTTCCATTTGTAGTTAATATCTTGGGGTACATATTTTGAAACTATGATAATACCCTGTTTCTTCTCAACTTTCCACCTGCTACTCTTAGTATCCTCTGGTAGATTCTGCCTGCAGCTATTCTGTTTGTAGTGTTTGCCTATGACTGATGTTCTCCTGACATCTAATTTGAATCTGCAGTAGCTAAAGGGTACCTACATTACAAAGGACACACACACATATTTTTTTCCTTTCTTAGATCCTCAATTCGTATAGGGAATGTAAATGCATCTCTTAATATTGTCCCCTTAATCAGCATCGAAGCCCATGGAAAACTGCTAATTTCTTCACTTTCTTTGTGTCTCACTTTCCTCAGCCACCTCCTTTACTCTGGAACTGGAGTAGCCTGAGTGAAAAATAAGACCGCACTGTGTGCCATGAGTCTATTTCCTGCATAAATTCTGATGGGGAAACCATCAGCAGTATTCCTTTCAATATGATAAATGTCAACAACGAAAAAAATCCCATTGATTTTATTAGATACCGTCTAGTTTGGGCCATTAATGAAACAAATTTGATTACATGTGAGAAAAATCTCTGCAGTTTCCTTTTGTTTTATTATTGTCTAGCCCTTCTTAGCCTGTTTTTTTTTTTTTTAGAGGAATCATAATCGTAGGCTCAGATGCTGTGTTCCCATAACACCAAAGGAAAGTTTCCCCCCAAGCACAACAGGGGGAATTAAGTTACTGTAAGAACCCCCATCCTCTGGCTCCATTAAGAAGGGATTAGGAGAAACAATTTATGGTGTAGGCTTGCCTATACCTTTTATATTTATGTGTGTCCCCGGACAAGTCTTCCTTCAACTTCAGTTTCTCTAAAACTAAAGACAGGCAGATAAGTGCTCTCTAAGATCTCATATTTCATGGAGCTTTGAGAATATTAGTTAAACTGATAGAAGCCAAGTGTAAATTAGACAGTTAACAGCGTTGGTTTTCCTAAATATATTTTAATTTTATTTAAAAATAACACTACTTGTTTTTCTATTGTTGCACTTTTTGGAAATTAACTCTGACAAGTAGAAGTTAGGTTAAAAATTAATCCTTATAATGTATATATGAGTAAGTTTATTTCTATCATTTGCATATTACTTCAAATACTCAGTATTTTATAAATTATATCAAGACATAGAAAGAGGCATGTTCATTATTTTCTCTGACATATAATGGGTATTCATAAGTGAAAGTTCTTTCGATTTACATTTATTTTTCAGTTGGCCTATACCAGAACAATCTTACGCAAAATTGTTCAGTAAGCCAATTTGTCTTTGCTTTCCCTTATTTTCTTTCTTTACTACACTCCAAATACAAAAGTGTGAATAGATTTAACATAGGATCTTTGTCTTAGCCATCTCTCTCTTTGTCAGTAGATGGGCATTTGGGCTGTTTCCATAGTTTGGCTATTTTTGATAATGCTGCTGTAAGCATCAGAGTATGTGTACACCTTCAAATGTGTATTTCTGTATCCTTTGGGTAAATACCTAGTAGTGCAATTTCTGGATGGTAGGGTAGTTCTGTTTTTAGCTTTTTAAGGAACCTCCATACTATTCTCCAGGGTGGTTGTACCAGTTTGCATTCCCACTAACAGTGCAAGGGGTTTCCCCTTTCTCTGTATCCTCACCAACAGCTGTTGTCTCCTGTGTTGATAATTGTAGCCATTTTGAGAGGTGTGAGGTGGTATCCCATTGTGGTTTTGATTTGTATTTCCCTGATGATGAGTGATGATGAGCATCTTTTCATGTGTCTGTTAGCCATTTGTATGTCTTCTTTGGAATAATGTCTATTCATGTCTTCTGCCCATTTCTTAACTGAATTATTTGTATTTTGGGTGTTGAGTTTGATAGGTTGTTTATAGATTTTGGATACTAACCCTTATTCATATAGGACATTTGCAAATATCTTCTCCCATTCCAAGGCTGCAGAAGCTTTTTATCTTGATGTGGTCCTAATAGTTTATATTCGCTTTTGTACCAGTTGAACCCAGCAATGTGTTTCATAATAAATTGCTATGGCTGAGGTCAAAGAGTGTTCTCCTCCAGAATTTTGATGGTTTCTGGTCTCACACTTAGGCCTTTCATCCATTTTGAATTTATTTTTGTGTATGGTGTAAGAATGTGATCCAGTTTCATTCTTCTGCATGCTGTTTTCAAGTTTTCCTAACAGCATTTGTTGAGGGGACTGTCTTTTTTCCATTGGATACTCTTTACTACTTTGTCAAAGATTATTTGCCCACATAGTTGTGGGTCCATTTCTGGGTTTTCTATTCTGTTCCATTGACCTATGTGTTTGTTCTTGTGCCAGTACCATACTGTCTTGATGATTACAGCTTTGTAATAGAGCTTGAAGTCTGGAATTGTGATGCCACCAGCGTTGCTTTTCTTTTTCAAGATTGCTTTGGCTGTTCAGGATCTTTTGTGGTTCCATACAAATTTTAGGATTGTCCTAGCTCTATCAAAAATGCTGTTGGTATTTTGATGGGTATTGCATTAAATGTATAAATTGCCTTGGATAGTATAGACAAAAAAATACCCTATTCTTAAAAGCCGTGCCTAACTTACTATCCCAGGAATATTTTCTTTCTAAAGTAGACTAATTTCTACCTAGAGGAAGATCTCATGTATGAAAACTATGATCTGAAGAAAAAGAGAATATAGCTGGAGTTCCCAAATAAAAAAAAAAAGATTCTATACATAAAAGAAATTTGCTAAAATACTATCACCTTCTTATTTTGGAAATTAGTGGGTGCCTACTTTGTCTGCCCCATAAAATAGTAAAGAAAAATCTGTTATTTGCCCCATACTTCAAACTTAAAAACTACTTTAATAGAATGTACTGTTAATGCTCATTTAAAGGAGGGAACAATTGGGAATACATGCCTATATACCTGTGAGGAAAATACATAAGTATTTCTGCTTGACCCCACCTGATTTTCCATTCAAAAATGTGAGAAACAACTCTGATCACCTGACAATTTAGAAAAGCGAAAACAAACACCTATTTGAAAACAGAACAAGATGTGCAAACAAAATCTGATGCAGGGGTATAAAGTAAAAATTAAAAACAAAAAAAACCACTCTAGTTCATATTCTTTTTTTTATTTTGTTATGTTAATCACCATACATCACATCATTAGCTTTTGATGTAGTGTTCCATGATTCATTGTTTGTTCATAACACCCAGGGCTCCATGCAGAACGTGCCCTCCTCAATACCCATCACCAGGCTAACCCATCCCCCACCCCCCTCCCCTCTAGAACCCTCAGTTTGTTTCTCAGAGTCCATCATCTCTCACAGTTCATCTCCCCCTCTGATATTATCCCCTTCATTTTTCCCTTCCTGTTGTTATCATCATCTCCGTCTCCTCCCCCTCCTCCCCCTCCTCCCCGTCTCCTCCCCCTCCTCCCCCTCCTCCTCCTTCTTCAACATGTAATGTATTATTTCTTTCAGAGGTACAGATCTGTGATTCAACAGTCTTGCAGAATTCACAGCGCTCACCATAGCACATACCCTCCCCAATGTCTATCACCCAGCCACCCAGTCCTTCCACCCTCCCACTCCAGCAATTTTCAGTTTGTTTCCTGAGATTAAGAACTCCTCATATCAGATCATGATACTTATCTTTCTCTGATTGACTTATTTCACTCAGCATAATACCCTCCAGTTCCACCCACATGGTTGCAAATGGCAAGATCTCATTCCTTTTGATGGCTGCATAATATTCCATTGTGTGTATATATATCACATCTTCTTTATCCATTCATCTGTCAATGGACATCTTGGCTCTTTCCACATTTGGGCTATTGTGGACATTGCTGTTATAAACATTGGGTTGGACGTACCCCTTCGGATCCCTACATTTGTATCTTTGGGGCAAATACCCAGTAGTGCAATTGCTGGGTTGTAGGGTAGCTCTATTTTCAACTTTTTGAAGAACCTCCATCCTGTTTTCCAGAGTGGCTGCACCAGCTTGCATTCCCACCAACAGTGTAGGAGTGTTCCCCTTTCTCCGCATCCCCACCAACATCTGTCGTTTCCTGACTTGTTAATTTTAGTCATTCTGACTGGTGTGAGGTGGTATCTCATCGAGGTTTTGATTTGGATTTCCCTGATGCCAAGCAATGTTGAGCACTTTTTCATATGTCTGTTGGCCATT